>NW_013667070.1:202425-206241 GCF_000517525.1 Limulus polyphemus
GTTGGAGGAAACACTATCATCTTTTATCTGAACTGTCATCATCAGCATCAATGGAAGTTGCCAGGAAGACCATCAGCTGTTCTTGGCACTTCTTCCCGATGAAGCACTGTATCGTTTAAGCCGACAATTTCGTCCACAGTTCCAAGTTTGCTTTGGCTGTTCAGTAGAACTGCAAGAGAAGTATCTTCTCCACCAAATGTCTCCATTAGGCATGGGTGGTAGGCAGAAACATAAGTCGTTAACTGTGAGACATGTTGGAGGAAACACTATCATCTTTTATCTGAACTGTCATCATCAGCATCAATGGAAGTTGCCAGGAAGACCATCAGCTGTTCTTGGCACTTCTTCCCGATGAAGCACTGTATCGTTTAAGTCGACAATTTCGTCCACAGTTCCAAGTTTACTTTGGCTGTTCAGGAGAACTGCAAGAGAAGTATCTTCTCCACCAAATGTCTTCCTTAATTGCCTCTACGTTTTCAAATGTTTGGTAGAAATGGACACACCAAAAACACTGCAACATCATCTTCTGGTAAAGTTTGACAGCTTGTATGGTTGATGTCAAATTTGGAGGAAGAAACTTATCAATGATGTGGTTCAATTTCTTTGTACTAAGATGACCAGTGGTACTGACCATTAAAAGTTGAATTTTTCTATGTCCCTTTTAATTTACAGATTTCAGCCATTCTTAAAAAAAAAAATAGTCATCCGTGCTTTCTTGTTACAACACCATGTCTTGAATATTTAAGGTCATGCAGCATTTCCAGTCACCAGAGGTTTTAATTTCTCTCCAGTAGCACTACAACAAAAGATTATGCTTAGCCTCTAACTTGCAAGTTTCCACTTTTCGACTAAACTTTTGGTTGGAAGCTGACGATAAAACAACCTAGTCTTATCTGCACTGAACTGGTTTTGGGGAGGTTACTTCTTTAAAATATTCATTAATTCCAGCTGCATTTAAGTCCACATCTGAAGCTTCACCACACCATTGCTTGTCCAAAACTATTTTAATGTTTAGGCATTTAACCCATTGTCTGCTGATTCACTGTATACAGTCCGCCTCAGGTAATTGAATGCCAGTGTGCTGCATACGTTGTATATAACTCACAGAAATTCCATGTGCATTTAAAGCATTCAGATGATTCTACATATTCAGCTAAGTTTGCCTTCATTACAACTTTGTAATAGGTTATTTTTCAACTCGTTTCTTAAACTGCTGTAAACACCTTTTAGCTACTTTGTTTCTTTAATACGGGTTTTATTCCTCGATTTTGTGAGTTTCTTTGTTTCATCTCCTAAAACTGACCTATATTGAATGCTCATCACCGTTTCATGCTCGGTACACTATTATAAATACCATTACTTTTACATTATTGTTTGCATGTATTTTTTATTAGATAAATAGCAAAGTTACGTACGTGTAGTTTGTTTGGTAGACCACTAGACCACGTAAGATTTTTCAAATAGACCAGAATTTATCGATCTTACATAATGCCTGCAAGAAAGTGTGTGAAAATGATAGAATAAGGAAAATTCAAGCAAAGGGCATGAAAACCCCAATAAATGTTTTACAGGTCCTGGTTAGGCTTCCATAATCTTCATGCTATTACTGTTGTCTTCCCAGACCTTTAGATTTGCATCTGTTTTTCGTTTCCAACTGTTAACCTTGCAACACTAAATTTTTTCACCTAGCGCATGCCGATTTGCACCATTATCAATTAAGACCAAAACATCATTCTTGCATTCAGTGTTTCATTCGTTTAGGTTCTTCTACTTTATACTCACAGAATTTCAAAACAATTCTTAAATAGTATAACAACTGAGTTATGGTGTTGCAAAACTGCTCTTGTCAATAAATTGCCCTAACATTTGCTATTACATTACTTATAACCAATAGAAATACAAAGTTTCATCTTACTAAATGATGTATACAAAATAAACTTCCTCACACAAGTGTTTCACTTATTTGGCTCTCGGTTTGAAAAGTTTCATAGTCAACCTCTTAAGGGAATTGTACCTTAGAGAGCCAGTTAAATATAATAGCTACAGGATAGTGTATTATTAAAAGTTATAGCTCAGGCTTTATGGTTTTTTTTTAATCTATATGTTTTTCTAACTTGATGATTGAATTCACCGATTCATTAATTTGGTACCCCTCACTGTTAACAATATATTTGGCCACAGTTCCAATTATATCTCATGAATTCTGGTCAGCTTAGGAGAACTTAGTTCTAAATCCAAATCTTATGTAACATATATATATATATACATATACACATTAAAAAAGTTCATCAGTACTGTTAATGAAAATAACATTACTTACAAAACACACAAAAATTAGTTTGTTTTATCTTCTCACTAACAAAGATCAAGAAAGTGGGAATATGAAACAAGCCTCTCGGTAATAACCTAGAGAACCAGTGCAGTGCTTCAAGTCATGATAATACTTTTTATTTGTCAAAGGTCCATTATGGTTAAAACAGATATCCTTGAAACCAGGAACTTTGGATAAGGCATCTAGCGTATGCTAGCTGGTCTTGTAAAAAGGATGGTTTTTTTACTTGTTATAATTATTAACTGGACCAAAAATGTGTATAACAGTTACACTGTTAAGTTTAAATTGTACACGCAATATCCTCAAACAATTGGGATTTTACAATTAATGAAAACATTAAAAAAAAGTTGTTGAAAAGTGCTTTACTAGTTATTGGTACCCTAGTTCAGTGGGTAGAGCACTTGTCCGAGGGTCTTGGGTTTGATACTGGGCCCAGAAAATACAAAATATTGGATTCCCACAAGAAAGGCTGGTATCCAACACATCGCACAACCCTGAGATAAGGCCAAAGGATGAGTTTTATTTGTAAGAGCGGGGAATAATGTGGTAATTTAAAGGTGCTGTCTACAGAATTAACCCTTTAACTCAGTGGGTAGTGCACTTGCTTGTAATGCATAAGGACCCATGTTCAAGTCCTACTTGAGGGAGATAAAAATAGATTGAATTACCTCATCTCTTCCTTGCTTATTAAACTTCAACAACCGAGAAGCTCAAATAAATTTTTAGTCAGTGCTTAAGTATCAAAATACTTCAGTTGTTATTTCTGATTTGAAAACATATTTTCTTTACACAAATATCAGAGATGTGATAAAAATAAAACTTGCAAGATCCTTTTCCATAAAGTACTTCCTCTTGTCTTTATTTGCTGTAGAAAACCCTGTCTTTCCAATTAAAAACCACGTGAAATTGAAAACCCTCATTACCACTTCTTGGCCATGTATAGTATCTAGTTGCTTCTTGACTTCAAATGAACACTGCATGTGTGAAATATAAAACCCTCATTACCAATTCTTGGCCATGTATAGGATCTAGTTACTTCTTGACTTCAAATGAACACTGCATGTGTGAAATATAAAACCCTCATTACCACTTCTTGGCCATGTATAGGATCTAGTTACTTCTTGACTTCAAATGAACACTGCATGTGTGAAATATAAAACCCTCATTACCACTTCTTGCCCATGTATAGGATCTAGTTGCTTCTTGACTTCAAATGAACACAGTTAGATGAATGCTACAAACATCCAGGTCATCTGGCTGGGTTACTCTTGTAATTTTTATCTTTAAGCGTGTTTCCTGAATGAGACTGGTGAAGCGAAGACATGTTTAATTTATTAATATGGCTTTAGCTTTTCTATGTAGTCTACTCCAGTTTTCACCCACAACTAGGGGTGTTGGCTGGGGCTCAAGCCCCTGACCTTTTTTTTTCTCTGCCATACAACTTGTTAACTTCCGACAGATACACTTGATTCCATAACGTTCTT
>NW_013667070.1:207009-209801 GCF_000517525.1 Limulus polyphemus
CATAACGTTCTTAGGAGAAAAAAAAAGTTATCTTTTAAAATGAATGGCATACAGGGACTTGCAGGGCTTTACGGTAAAAAACAACAACTTATTTTGATATGTTAAGTATTAATATGCAATAATTTGCTGTTTAGTCTTAGGTCATAAATATGTTTGTAAGACGAACCAAGTAGGTATAAAAGAGAATTTTTATCCTATGTGTAGTTTCCTCAACAACCCACCCCCAAATAAGGCCTTATGATGCCGTTGGTTGTTAACAAATAGTACTGCCCAGAACAAACAGAATCTGATAATTATTCACCTAATACAGTGATAAGTTTACTACTTTTACCATTATTGAGGTACTTTATTACCGATATTGTAAACATTAATATCACTACTACAAAACACAAAGTGATACTTAAGCTATTTTAGTTGACCTAAGTGAATTTACACAGTTTTCTTTAACAATGATACAGTAATTGAACTGATTAGTGTAATCACAGATATTATGGTCAAAATGTTTTAAATATTTTTTAACTCTATACACGTGAACAATATTTTTTGTTATATACCAGAGAACATGCTCGAATCTTTTAAATCACTTAGTATTGGTAATGGAAAAATAAAATGTAAAAACTATGTGTGAGAAGGAGATTACGGTGACACACGCGTACAAAAGGAGTACAATATTTACAGCTGAGAATGGAGTTAATTTTTCAAACAAATATAGATTTCTTAATCACTAATTATTACCATAAACATGTTTAGTCAATTTTAAAAATAAATTAATAGTTTATATTCTAAATAACATGACGAGTGACTGTAAGATGACACGTTATATTTTGGTCTTCTGCACCTCCAGGTGCTTTCTTCTTGGATAATTTTACACTTTCTTGTTTACCTGCAAGGGATACCGAAAAGAACTCGTTAAATTAAAAATAAATAAACTTAAACTGTAGTTGTTCATAATCTTACTTATTTTTATAAAGATGTGATCGGAAATCAACTAACCTACCTCTATCTATTACATCATTATCTTCCAAGAAATGAGCAACAAAAACCTAAATGTCAATTATTAGAAGAAAAGAACCCTATTAATTTGGTAGACTTGCTGATATAACCATGCTATTAATGCATAATTTCAAACAGACGACTTCCTGATGAGGAGAAATTTACAGTAAAATAATTCTCAGAATTTGATATTGTTCCTGTAGGGAATAAAATATCAGATCCCTACTAAGAAAATAGATTTCCACGTGACATAATCAAAGCAATGAAATCACCCAAACACTCTCGCAATGACCTTAGTCAAAAAATAACAACAACTACCCTTAGAGCAACTTAAAATCTAAAGACAACATTATTAGCAAATAAAAACATTTCCTTCAAAATGATGCACTAAAAACATAAGTGACCAGACTAAACCACAAATAAACGGCTACACAAAGCGAAGTTATTAAACTATAACACCCACAGGAAGTCCAAAATCAAAACTTTCGAACAGTTGGAATACAAAATTTATATCACCATTTAAACAAACTTAATAAGTCTGGCCAGATCTTGCTAGTAACGTCAAAGAATAATATACTCTAAGTAACAGCGTTAATATTTTGATAAATAAAGGGACTAGGAAAAAGGATCACAAAATGAAAAAAACAAATTCCAAAATAACAATAACACGACTACAAAATCATTAACAGCAATAATGCCTGTCAGCTATCTCTTGTGAACTAACGTATTGGAACTAATGATAGGGTTTTTATTCAGTAGTTAGATCATGAAGTTACATTTCATGTGACCACAAATTTACATACTCTTTTGCAACATTAATAATATCTGTATTTCACCACTAGGAGAAGCTGGTGTCAGTCTCATTATTCAAACAAATATGGCCATGATAAAGTTCTCTACTTATGTTGGCTTCTACATGATAAATGTCCACACTACTTTTCCTTCATACATTCAAAACTCAACACATAAACATCTTTAAAGAAATCAATGAAGGTCAACCATTATCTCCCATGTTATGTGGGTCGAAATATTCAATACAGTGATGGACTAGAAATTCTGAAAGCTGCTCTAATTTTTATCCAATCCAGCTGTATCTCAAAACAATAAATACTACATTCAGACTAACTCTATTGCTATGGAAACCAAGATGGCTCAAGTCTTTATGGATGATATAAAAAATCCAGCTCTTACAGAAAAGCACTTTGAAGCCTTATGCCTGGAAAAAACTATGTTGATGGCATTTTATTTATTTGGACAGTTAGTGCTGACTGACTTCGAAACTTTTTTCATTTGTAACTCCTTCCATAAAACTGATTATTCTCGTATCTAGAGGAACTTCATATTTTTTTTTTCTTCTGTAAGTCAGAAAAACCGACTAACTTACCACAATATCTTCTCACCAAAGCTGCCACCCTGCCCATATTGAAGAGAAAGTCACCTACAGTTAAACCTTTCTTATGGAGAAAGCTTCTACTGATGAAAACTATATAAAAAATACACAGAAGCTCAAAACAAATGATGATAAAAGAATTTATACAGACTTGGAAACTAAACACTCCAGTACTAAAGAATTATAATTATTTTTAGTTATTGTCACCTATTGATTAAAGTTAAAACCATCTCATGTATTCTAAACAAACGGTTCCGTTTACTCCCAACACCACGGTCACAAACGGTTCCGCTTTACTCCCAACACCACGGTCACAAACGGTTCCGCTTACTCCCAACACCACGGTCACAAACGGTTCCGCTTACTCCCAACACCACGGTCACAAACGGTTCCGCTTACTCCCAACACC
>NW_013667070.1:210611-217256 GCF_000517525.1 Limulus polyphemus
ACTCCCAACACCACGGTCACAAACGGTTCCGTTTACTCCCAACACCACGGTCACAAACGGTTCCGTTTACTCCCAACACCACGGTCACAAACGGTTCCATTTACTCTTCTACCTCATGGCCAATTGGTTAGGGTGCTCGACTTGTAATATAAGGGTTGCAGGTTCGATTCCTTGTTCTGCCAAACATGTTTGCCCATTCAGCCGTGGGACCATTATAATGTCACGATCAATCCCACTATTCATTGGTAAAAGAGTAGTAACCCAAGAGTTGGCAGTGGGTTGTGATGACTAGCTGCCTTCCCTCTAGTCTTTTACTACTCAATTAGGGATGGCTAGCGCAGATAGCCCTCGTGTAGCTGTGTGCAAAATTCAAAACAAACCAAACCCTCATCTACTCCGTTTCTATCTTTTTGTACACAACCTCAACATTCTCAGTGAAAGTCAAATCAAATGCTTTTCTTCTACACATAAACACGATGTTTCTAAAGATCACTTCCAAATTTTTACACTTTCTACTCTGACCAATCCACCCTAAGTCTACCTTCCATAAGTACTTGGATTACAGAGTTTCTTATTTTCCCGATTCATCTCATTTTTTGACCCTACACAATGCCTTAACCAGCAACTCAAATCCTCCTCCATAAACAGTGTACAATGAAATAGTTTTATTACAGTCTGACAAGCCAATGCCCTTTCACTCTAGCTAATATGTTACTATGATAGCAAAAAGGCACACAATGACACACTTTTTACTCCCACGTAAACTTAGCACAATGAAATAATTTTATGACCTTCTGACAAATTAAAAATTCATGTGCGGTCTCATCCTGTGCTAACAAAGTACAATAAGTTGATCATAGTTTGAGACACAGTAACATAGCTAGTTGATTGTTCAGCTTAGATACGTTTTTCTTGGCGTCCATTCATCTTTCACCGAGTCTATCTTTCTGAACTCTCGAATTAACAGCCCTTTCAATAACTCTGGAAGTTACAACCACCTATGCAAAGAATGTAATGAAAAACCAAACATTTAACACTTCAGAATAATAGACTCGGTGAAAGATGAATGAACGCTAAGAAAAAAGGAAACATTCCTAATTAGTAACCTACAGCCTAAGTTGAACAGTCAACTAGCTAAGTATATCAAACTATGGTCAACTCATCTTGCCTGAGATGGGTAAAAAGCGAAAACTTCATCCAACAAACAAGTGTCAATATCTAATGAAATGAAGAAAAAAAAAAGGACAATAAACTGGTCTTATCATATTTTGCAAAGGCCTAATGACACATTAATGTAGAATAATAGTATCTGATCCAATGCAAACAGAATAAAACCAAAGGGAGTTGTATTCTGACAAGGAACCGAAACGAATATTGTCTTATTCTATGATAATGAAGCACAATGCAACAGTATTTTAATATTCTCATAAGAACCATAAGTTGTGACTTATGCTAACAATGTACAATAAAATGGTCTTTTCATACTTTAACGAGAGCCAATGACAAGTGTCGTTTCAACAGTATTTTATCGATAAAAGAATTTTTACCTTACAATATTATGAATGCTTAAATTGTTTTAAACCTTTTTTTGTGGTTTTCACGCTACTGTAACTTCTGAGATCTTCCCGAACTATTCTTGCTTGCTGCTGTTTTAAATTTTCCTCCCAGATTACGTGCACCACGGGACTAACATCACAAGTCTTGGACAATGTGGACAGTGGTACAAGGAAAGTAGCTAACACTGAAGTCACGGATGAGTCCTCAATCCAACAGCCATCTTCCTTCTAAAAAGAAGTGTATGGATACACGTTACATAAAATTGTTTGTATAGTTTCTCTACACTTCCTGTCTATCCAAACTACAAAAACAAGTGAGAACTAAATGGGTTCAATATTATAATAAACTGGTTCACCATAACTGAAGTGTATGGATACGCGTTACATAAAATTGTATGTATAGTTTCTCTACACTTCCTGTCTATCCAAACTAAAAAACAAGTGAGAACTAAATGGGTTCAATATTATAATAAACTGGTTCACCATAAGAAAACTAAATGGGTTCAATATTATAATAAACTGGTTCACCATAATTCAAATACTATCAAACTCAAATCTCCTATTAAATAATATTTCAGAAAAATTGTGCAAAATATTTTCCTTGCAAATATTAAAGTATTTCGCAGCTTCCAAGTAACCTTGCGTTTTCTCACCTTTTCTTTAAGATTTTAACAGTATATTTGGCCCTAAAGGAAATATTTTTAAGATCTCAGAAATGAGAGTAAGGAAGAGAAGAGTACCGTTTTGTTGAGGCCTGATGTGGGAAATGTTTTCAGAGTTAACCGACCACTACATAGGTAATCTTCACATGGTGGTAAGGTGCCGTGATGAAGTTCTTTCCAGTTACTGGCTTTATTAACGTGTCTTTAAAAAATTTAAATTATTTATTGGTCAAAATCAGGAAATTATATAGATTTCACGCAAGTTTAGTATAAGAACCAGAATTTATATTCACAAGAAAACCTAGTTAAACACCAAACATAAACCTAAAACAGTAAACTGAAACAAGAAGCTGGAATGTTGATGACAAGACCCAGTTAAACACCAAACATGAACCTAAACGGAGTGAACTGAAACAAGAAACTGTAATGTTGATGACAAGACCCAGTTAAACATAAACCTAAAACAGAGTAAACTGAAACAAGAAACTGGAATGTTGATGACAAGACCCAGTTAAACACCAAACATAAACCTAAAACAGAGTAAACTGAAACAAGAAACTGTAATGTTGATGACAAGACCCAGTTAAACACCTAAACCTAAAACAGAGTAAACTGAAACAAGAAACTGTAATGTTGATGACAAGACCCAGTTAATCACTAAAATAAACTTAAAATGGAGTAATGTGTAGAGAAATGACAAGACCCAGTTAAACACTAAAATAAACATAGAAAAAAAGTAAACTGTATTAAGAGCACCGTTTTCTTAAGTATATATATTTTCTTTCAACAAAAGTTCAATAATAGATTTACCAGTTGATAAGATAGTCAGATTTTATAAAAGTGTGTTAATCTTTGTGCTTTCTCAGTTTTAATATAGAAGGAACCATCACTATGTTAATTAACAGTCTTCACTGGTAGTTTTCATTAGCTTTTAGATTTAGATAATGTTTTGTTTTGCAAATGGAAAGAAAGTTAAAATGTGTAGCTTTTCGAAGCTCTCAAGCATAGAGTTTAAAAACCATTTACATGTAGTCAGCATTAGTTCTGACATTTGTCTAGTTAATCAAAAACAACTGTTTGTCAAGATGTGGTACATACACCTAGGTATAGTGTCTTTAGTTATTGAAAAGGTTTGGTTATGAATTTCACGCAAAGCTACAGAAGGGCTATCTGCACTAACCGTCCGTAATTTAGCAGTGTAAGACTAGAGGGAAGGTATCTAGTCATCACTGCCCACCACCAACTCTTGGGCTACTCTTTTACCAAAATAGTGGGATTGACCATCACATTATAATGCCCCCATGGCTGAAAGGGCGAGCATGTTTAGTGTGATGGGGATTTGAACCCGCGATCCGCAGATGTCGAGTCGAGCGCCGTAACCACCTGGCCATGCCGGGCCATTATTGAAAAGGAAATGGAATATTTTACAGTAGAAATAAAAAAAAGAAAGAAAGCAGGTATTAGTGAGGATATAATTCTCCCAATTCTCAGGGGGGAAATTCCAAAATCAATGTGCCTAAATGTCCTTTATTTTGAAGTACGCTATAACTAAAAAAACAAAACATAAACCAATCTATGACACATGAAGAGTTAGTGCAACCACCAAGTTTGTTGTAAGGTGGTCATTATACCCTCATTGTACTTATAATAAAACTTTGATTTTGGAACAAAGGAGTACTTTCTTGAAATTCATAAATAAAATTATCTTTTGATTTCGTTTTCACCACTTAACTACTAAAGATTTCAATGTTATATTTCTGCTGTTATTTAAAGACATTCTTAAGTTTTAAGTGTACTACTTGTATTGTCTACATAATGGAATATCACAGAATAAGGTCTTATGAACTCCTACCACAGTAAAGATAGAGCCCATTTTGTTCTGGTGTCATTATAATTCCATTTGTTTAAATAAAATCTCATTACAATGCTTTCTGCTAATGTTCTATTTAATCCTATTTATGCGCTAAGTTAAGATTTCCTACACATTAATTCATTGCCGATGTAAGACAATACTGTCTGTTCATCTTCGGTAATAATAATAATATAACAGTGAAATCTAAGAACAATTAATTCTTTAGTTCACACGGAGAATAACATTCTCACATCAAACATTTTGTCGAGAGTTAAGTTCTTAAAATATCGATTTCTTTTGTCGATTAAAAGTCGCACGTTTTATCGAATAATCACAGTGAAGAAAAAGACTCGTGAAACAAACTTAAAACACTATCTGAGTTAATAAACAAATTCAATATTAAATTACCTTTGGTTTACTGTCCTTTTTACTCTGCTTTAGTGAACTAGATTTAGCACTAGGAGCATTACCCTGCCAGTGAGCTAGAACCTGATAAAACGTATATGAAGGTTAATATGGCACTTCTTCGATAGCAACTATTGTATATGATATGATAATTACACTACAACCTGATAAACTATATGAAGGTTAATAGTTGCTATCCAAGAAGTGCCATATTGTATGTTATATAATAATTACACTACAACCTGATAAACTATATGAAGGTTAATATGGCAGTTCTTGGATAGTGACTATTGTATGTTATATAATAATTACACTACAACCTGATAAACTATATGAAGGTTAATATGGCACTTCTTAGATAGCAACTATTGTATATGATATAATAAATACATTACAATCTGACAAAACGTATATGAAGGTTAATATGGCACTTATTGGATAGCAACTATTATATAATGATTACACAAAAAACAGGTAAAAATTATCTGAAAATTGAAACCTCAAAAAATTCTGAAAACAACCATAAAAACATATTGAATTTACCTTGGTAAAGTTACATCTCATGTGGTGTTACTTACTATCATCCTGATGATTTAAATGTTTAATGAAAGCATCTTTCGATAAACAGGATTTGTGGTTAACCATCGAAGGTAAACAAAAACTATATTTTAATTTTCTTTACTATCCTAAATTAAATTTTTTAATTGGATCTGTGTGTGTGCTTGTGTTTTACAACTTGCTTTTTGAAGATGCGAGATTATTTCTGTCACATTGTTATGAGTGTGTTTTCACTAAAGACTTAAAGCTTCTTTTTGGTTATGACTTTTCTTGTGTGGCTATTGTAAAAGAGACTGAAAGAAGCTCTGTGATGTACCGGACACATCTGTTGCCATGGGACAATGAGATTATCTTCAGTCACGTGGACACACTGATGACTCAGAATCTGACTGAGTTACATGCACTTATCCGGAAAGGCCTGTTGATGGAGATTAAAGAATTACAGGTAGATTTCTTGATTACTCCTGAATTATTCCAATTGTCATTGTGGAGCTAATCTCTTAAAAACAACAACAAAAGATGATGAAATATTGACACATTCATATTACACTTTTTCTGAGGAAAAGTTTTAAAAAAAATAATTTAAGCTACTTGTAGGGCAGGTTGTGTGCGATGGGTTTTCGTTCATGCACACAGAAAAACAAAATAAAAAACAAAACTGACTTTTTTTTTTTTTTGCCACAGTGAAAGGAAAAATATTCATTATTACTTAGCCGACTAGTTTCTGTAACACAGTTACCATCACCATGGCTAGTATCTACTTACAACCGACTAGTTTCTGTAACACAGTTACCATCACCATGGCTAGTATCTACTTACAACCGACTAGTTTCTGTAACACAGTTACCATCACCATGGCTAGTATCTAAGAAATTATAGGTGATAAGAGTGGACGTTTTTTGCCAAATTAATTTTAATTTAATTATTTAAGTGTTTTTAAGACGGTTTTTATTAATCTAATCTTAATATAGAAAACCATAGTTGATGGTTAATATGTATAGAGACTACTATTCATTAATAACACATCACATATACACATAACGATTACAATTATGCTGATAACTTGTGAAATATGTGACCCATTCTGAAGCCCCTGGGCTTTTTAACCGGGTCATCTTTTAAGCTCCCATTCTTGTGACCAGGCCATTTTAAAAACCCTGCTTTTGTTAACTAGGGCATTCTGAAGCCCCTGTTCTGGTTAACCAGGCCATTCTGAAGCCTCTGTTCTTGTTCACCAGGCCATTTCAAAGACCCCGCTCTTGTTAATAGGGCATTCTTAAAGACCCCGCTCTTGTTAAATAGGCCATTTTAAAGACCCCGCTCTTGTTAAATAGGCCATTTTAAAGACCCCGCTCTTGTTAAATAGGCCCTTTTAAAGACCCTGTTCTTGTTAAATAGGCCATTTTAAAGACCCCGTTCTTGTTAAATAGGCCCTTTTAAAGACCCTGTTCTTGTTAAATAGGCTCTTTTAAAGACTCCGCTCTTGTTAACTAGGCCATTTTAAAGACCCCGCTCTTGTTAACTAGGCCATTTTAAAGACCCCGCTCTTGTTAAATAGGCCTTTTAAAGACCCTGTTCTTGTTAAATAGGCCCTTTTAAAGACCCTGTTCTT
>NW_013667070.1:218228-225657 GCF_000517525.1 Limulus polyphemus
CCCCGCTCTTGTTAACTAGGCCATTTTAAAGACCCCGCTCTTGTTAACTAGGCCATTTTAAAGACCCCGCTCTTGTTAAATAGGCCCTTTTAAAGACCCTGTTCTTGTTAACCAGGTCATTTTAAAGACCCTGTTCTTGTTAACCAGGTCATTTTAAAGACCCTGTTCTTGTTAACCAGGTCATTTTAAAGACTCCGCTCTTGTTAACCAGGTCATTTTAAAGACTCCGCTCTTGTTAACAGGCCATTTTAAAGACCCCACTCTTGTTAACCAGGCCATTTTAAAGACCCCACTCTTGTTAACAGGCCATTTTAAAGACCCCACTCTTGTTAACCAGGCCATTTTAAAGACCCCACTCTTGTTAACCAGGCCATTTTAAAGACCCCACTCTTGTTAAACAGGCCATTTTAAAGACCCTGTTCTTGTTAACTAGGACATTTTAAAGACCCCACTCTTGTTAACTAGGCCATTTTAAAGACCCTGCTCTTGTTAAACAGAGCATCATTTAATGTTTTACATATTTAAAGATTTGATAACACATGTTGTTTAAACTTTCTACTAGTTTATACTTCATGCTGCGTGAACAACATTTTTTCCTGACACTGTATTTAGGTGGAATATAACATTTTATTGTTACCCTTGTAAACCACTAACACCAAATCACGAATCCAAAAAGTAACCACCTTCACAAAACAAAACCGACAAGTATATAAAATGTTTATAAATATACACAACTTATTAAGTTTATTAAAGTTCACATATAGTTGAACATCAACTGCTTACCTACTTGGCTGAGCCCGGGAAAGTACTGGATATAGTAACTGGTGGAGATTTTCTCATCGTTTTTAGGCTACAATAATAAAATGTTTGGATGACGGGACAAGACTTTCTTAGTTTTTCTTGTGTTTTTAAGTCACGTATTTTGTTATACAGTGGTAAGTAAATCACATCTAACCATTTCACAAAGGAACTGCTTAACAAGAATAAATTAACCATGTGCGCAAAATATAATCTGTATTCTTAAACATCATTTACACAATGGTTATAATTAGGTATAATAAAATATCAGTTACATAACAAGGAAACAAGTGCAAAAAAAAAAAATCAAATTTCTAAAATGTATTATACTGGCCATAAAATTATTTACTGATGATGATGACAGAATAAATGGTTTATGATGTATATCTCATGATAAATATTTGTATAAAAACAACAGTTTCTGTATGAAAGTCTGTCTTTGGACATACCAGCTATAGTTAACTGATCAGGCCGGCTGGGATGCAACAAACACAGTAGTGTCAGATCAACACTATTTATGTAAGACATCTGTTATTACAACAGTTATTATGGTGTGAATCCCACTGTAAAGCTGGCAAAGCATGGTTATAATTGTCACTAGACATTAGTATTAGGCCTATATTTTTTAACATTGAATGTTATACGTAATATCTTGGGAATTTTAGAGCATTAGAAGAGTATACCAACCATGCTGTGTTCACTGTATTCATTACCGACGATCGGATCAGGTGGGATACAAAAAAGTACAATAGTGGTTCGAATAAAACTATTTATATAAGCTGTTTATTATAAAAATAATTGTTCAGGTGGGAACACATTTTTCAAGCTGGACAAGTGATTAAGATTAGGAACACTACAGCTCCTTGATTTTTCACACACACACACAAAAATCCTTTTTGGACGTTCTTCTCTAATTCTTGCCAGGTCTTACAAATTGGGTGTCAAAAAAAAACAACAACATTGATGTGGCTTTCAAACGTACATTTTACAACACCAAAATATATCAGTGACTAGTATAGAATGTCCTAATACTACTATAGTTTATCTGGATTTCTATATAAGCCACATTTCTACACGAGTTAAAGAAATTACGTCACTATTCAGAGTACCAAACCAAACAATTCTCTTTGATAAGTGACATATGATGGTAAGAATGCTCTTTGGTTATAAATATGTTCATCAGATATATATAAAGTCAGTTATCAAACAATTTCAAAAGTCAGATAGAGAGGGGAGGGGTTTCTCTGGTGCGTTTGACAAATTTATTGATATCTCAGTAAATCAAGAAGGTAGGTGGTTTGAATTTTAGATTCTTGCTTGTAATTATGTACAGTTTGTTGAAAAATTTGAAAGTGGAGAAATCAACGCTCAGGTGCATCACGTGACACAAAAACAATGGAGACTGAAATTTCTTAATATCTCTTTTTGAAATTACAAAGTTAAGACTTAGATAACACTAAACTAAACTATAGTTTCATGCTAAGTTCACTGACGTGCAATGATAATAAATTTGTAAGAGATCATGATATGCTCAAATTAACCCAGGCAGATGGAAAAAGTTAGTTAAAATTTATATGTACTTACACTGACTTTTGGTATTCCAAGCACTCGATGTATCTCAAGTGTCACCCAGCCCTTTGTTACTTCTGACAAGCTCACTGACCCAATTTTCTCTAAAGCTACCCATTTCTCAGCTGTTGTTACAAGAGTATCATCAAGATACCATAACTGGGTAAGCTGTGTTATTACATATCCTCGATAACCCCAAGCAAGCTAAGGAAAAACAGTAATAATTAGCATAAACAGTAAATAAAAGTAAGTTAAAAAAAATAGTTTCTATTGAGTAGCACATACACAAAGGTTATTATACACGTGGGTTGCTGAAAAACATAATGTCTAGCAAATAACAGAACTGAGGAAAAACAAGACAACCGTTTTACAAATACACCATTCATTCTCAACCATGGTTTTGGCAGTAAAGACATCGTCCGAACCTGATGACGCCTTTACTGCCGAGGCCATGGTCGTGAATAAATTATGTATTTATGAAACATACAACTGTTCTTGTTTTTCTTCAATTCTGTAATTAGAGAATGTCACCAAGTGCTGAAAGTTTCAAATATTAATTATATCTAACAAGTAACATTGCTTAACATGACCAAATTTTTCTGATGTTTAGAAAAAACAGTAAATAATTTCTTACGGTCATGGGATTTCCAAACAAAGGCAAGTGAACGTAAAGAACCGAGACTTTTCAGTTGGGCCACTACTTCAATTAGGTTACTTAAAAAGTTATCTGTGAGATCCAGTGTGCAGAGGACAGGGAAGTTGGTGGATGGAAGTGTGTGAAGCCTGTTCTGCCCGAGTCCCACATAGAGGAGCCCTGGTGGAGAATTCTGACACAACTTGGAAATATCTCTGAAAATGAAAAAAGTAATTTTACTAACTAGCACTTAATTTATACATGAAAGTTTGTCTACCACCTGTCAGATATAACTGCAAATTTTAGTAAAATTACTAACACTTAATTTATACATGAAAGTTTGTCTACCACCTGTCAGATATAACTGCAAATTTTAGTAAAATTACTAACACTTAATTTATACATGAAAGTTTGTCTACCACCTGTCAGATATAACTGCAAATTTTATCTAGTACAATTTATTAAATAAGTGAGAATGGTTATTTTAAAATTGTAGTGGACAAATTTCAAACTAAAACTTTCACAATTATGCAAAAATTCAAAACAGAGATTATTAATCATACTAATATTCAAGGAATCGTTTCTGCTGTCAAGGAAACGTGTTTTCCTCTTACGTTATCCTTTACATAGGCACGAAAAACAAAAAGTTATTTTGTTTCCTGTTTCTGGTTGAGCAAAGCAGGATAAATTTTAAAAGAGCCTCTCCTAACCCTAGGCTTGAATTAAGCTCCTTACACAGTCATAATTTCTTCTGAAAATATTTGGCATGCTTCAGCCAATAAGAGATTATGAATGTGTTTACATAACTGTTCTACAACTTGGTAAATGTCTAGCATGCAGCAGCTGCGAAGTGATGGATGGACTGGCACTCACTATCTCTCCCCGGTCTTACAAGGAAAGGTTTTAGTCAATTAGACCGAAATCAAATCAAAGACGGCTTACTATATTTATGTATGTTAATTTACAGTATTTAAAACTTACTCAATCTGATTTCCATATAATTCTAATATTTCTAAACATTTCGGAAGGTGAGATCCAAATACTTCAGTGATATTGTTCACACTCAAAATCAAGCATCGCAATCTTTTGAGTTTCAAAACAGACCGATCAACCTCAGTTATCTAAAGCAAAAGTCAATAAAATCAGAAACAAAAGATGAAGAAAAAATTAAAATACCAACACACGTTAAATATGAGCAAGTCTCAAGTCACGTAATCACTTTAAAAACAGTTCTAAACTCCAGTTTTTACAATTTGGATAAATATATACGCACAGGGTTGAGTACCTTATATTTACATCATTTTGAATATATAAATCAGCAAGTCATGTGACAATCAAAACCAGTATAAAGTGTTGGTGAAATGGGATGTATCAGAACTACATTTTAACACTGTTTGGCATTTCTTTAGGAAATATGATGGCATCAAAAACTGAACATCTTTGGAAAGGGTTTGTTTGTTCGTTCGTTGAATTTCCTGCAAAGCTACCCAAGGACTGTCTGTGCTAGCTGTTCCTAATTTTGAAATGACTGACTAGAGGAAAGGCAGTCAGTAAACAAAACCCACCATCAATTCTTAGGCTACTGTAATCTATCAGTGGAATTAGCCATTATATTATACCACCCATGGCTAAAAGGATGAGCATGTTTGACAATGTGATTCGATACCCACAACCCACAGATTTTGAATAAAGCACCCTAAACACCAGGCCATGCCAGGCCTTCAGAAAGCTTATATAAAATATTCTTCCAAAGTAAAATATTCATACATTCAGAATGCAAAGAAGTGTAGAGATCAAGGATTTAAAATTTCAAAGACTGAGGAAAACAAAGGAATATGGATCAACTTAGGGTACCAAGACCATCCAAAAAGAGACAACAACTACAAATTTCAACAATTGTGGTATCTTGTAACAGGTGAGAATCCACAAACACAAAGGTTAGTGGCAAAAGTGTCACAGGCAACACTATGCAACACAATCAAATCACTGTCTGGAAAAGCAACAGTAATCATATGTACACAAGTTGCTACCATCACATACCTCAAGCAGCTGGAGACTGAAACAGGTATTCACGTTGTTTCACATGAAGACATAAATATTGTGTCAACAGATGCATTGCCTATGAATTTCTGTGCAATAGGACTATTGAAATTGTCACTGAGAAGCCATCATCCTTGTACACTAGATGGATTATGGAAAGAAATAGGGAGTAGAGGCATGCTTTGGATATTTACAGCCTTAGAATGATGTCTTTTGCAGTGGAAACTATGCTGCAGGGTTGTTTTCAAATAGACATTGGCCTGATGTGCCAACATAGACTGTAACAATGTGATGAGGTTGTAAAGTCATTTTAATGTACTGTACTCAACCTCTGTATGCAAACACATGCACATATCTATCATAGATTAATTTCATTTTCTAAGAATCTGGACTGTACTTAATGCTTTATCAATAGAGAAATCACAAGTTATAAGGTTTAGTTATAACAAAGAGAGTGTGAAAATAAAAAACAGCAGGTAGCATGACTGTTATCACATATTGTTAAGCCTATAAGGTCCTTGTTTTAAGTTACTTCCAGCATTTAAAACTTCAACATTATGTTTTTAATGCTGTATAAAAATAGAATTTCAAATATGACTTTTGGTTGTCATCATGTGCACAAAATGCAGACAGTGGCAGGATGCCACCACTATGGAAACATGCTGATAGGAGTTGGCAACATTAAACTTGGACATCCACAATCCTGGTAAAAAAATGCCAATGCAAAGTAGCGAGAAATGACTCCATTGTGAACCTTGGAGGATCTAGGACAAGAAAGATCAATGATTGGATGCCAATCTCTTGACTTCTTGGGCACAACAAACAGATGGGAATAAAAACCCAAGAAGAACTGATACAACTCTCTCCACTGCCCCCTACACCAAAAAACTCTGATAGCCCTAGAACAAAGTTCCACAATCCAAGTATATGCAGGAGGTGGAAACACTACAGATTGGGCAGATAATTGTGGTGAAGATGTGAATTGAATGACTAATCCTTGTAAATTGGGTTCTAAGGTAATTGAACCAGCTATGTGGACTTTTGACAAAAAGAGAGAATTATTTAAAGCTCTGGATACAGCTGTGATAACCCATGGGGTAATGTAAGTGGATTTGCCACTGTTTGTATTGTGACAACAGAGGAGAGAAGAAATAATTAATCTTGTCAATTGAGTTCTAAAGTAACTGAACCAGCCTGTGGACTTTTGGCAAAAAATATAATTACTTAAAGTTATAGTTCAAACGTGGTAAGCAATAGTGTAACAAATTCTTTCTCTACATACATTTGACTTGTTTTGAATATATTATTTTGTGGATTGTGTGCTGTCTGTTTAATGTTGAAATTTATCACCAACAAGTCACAGACACCTACTATAAAGAATCCTAGCCCCTACACAAAAACTTAACAAACATTAAAGTGGATTTAAAGATTTTTCAGAAATAAATTATTGATAAGAGCAACAATTCCCATTTTACTGGTTTCACACTGTTCAGAATGGGTACAAGCAGATAGAATTTAAAGTACAGTAGAAAAGGTATGAGACTATAATGAGAAAGTTTTTCCAAATGGGAATGCCAGGAACAGAGAAAAATTGATTGTATATTTTAACTGAAATAAGTTCAAGACTTGCACACTTTTAATTCAGTTAGAAGAAATATATGTTACTTAGAAAACCACACAAAAAAAAACCCACAGGTTAACCACCTGTATGGCTGTACAATGGTGTGTCTCACAGAACGCATGCCTATTAAAACATAGGGAAGGAGTTTTCATTAATTCCAACATATCACTTAATAAGAAGCATGGGTATAAACTTAGATAATTTCATTTCATTGTACTCACCGTTTATGATGATCCTTTTTGTTTTAATTTCCTTAAATATAGCTTCATTTATTTTGCTAAAATATTATTTGGTAGTAGTAAACCCCACCTCTAGGTTCCCATATATAGTTTTTCTGTTATTTTCTCTACCCTATCTGAAAATAGGATCAGTCAATTCAACCGACCTCGAAACCACCAAAAAAATAAATAAATCAAAATAAACCTAAATTACCCTTTTTTCTTTCTAGAATAACTTCAAATTGTAACATGAAACTACATTCGTTTATCCTAAGTAGCTCTAAGTTCGTAACATTATACATCTATTTATAATTAAATTTTATTATTCTATTGCCCTTTGAACTGTGTCTAACTACTATCCACGCCATTACAAGTTGTAAATCACTTGGGGAACGTGCAGCTCATGTTATGCTATTGAATTACATTACCTACGAGCTGCTTGCATGAGTGCCTCGTGAACCATTTTTATTATATTATTATTATTACTTATTTTACCTATTCTAGTCCTAAATAACTTTTACAAAAGAATCTGTATTTTTAGTTACTCTT
>NW_013667070.1:226239-231030 GCF_000517525.1 Limulus polyphemus
TGCACTTAACAATTTTTATTTCATTAAATAATGCACCAAAGAATTTAGACTAATAACGTGCAAAAAGTAGACAAATTCACTTACCTCTCAAAATATTCCTGGCTTTCTAACTATGTGACAAGAGCTGTTACAAATTCATTCAAGCTAGTTGTTAACTTTCTCATGGGAACGAATCTTGTACTATAAGTAAAATTGACAATATTCTGTTCAGAATACAACCTTATACAATAATCATTTGATGTATGAAAACCTTGACTTTCTATTGGTTATAGGTAATATATAATGAAACATAAGAGTGAACTATCAATGAATTGTGAAAGAGGATGTGACAGGCAGGTGTGACAGGAGGGTCTGATTTTCTAATCGATAGCTCTGTAACCAAACAAAATTGAAGACTATAAAAATTATGGTTTGTCTGAGCAATAATGATTTTATAGAGTAATTTGCATTTAATTTCATTCATTTTTGAGGGGTGGTGGATAAAATAGGAATGATGACATCCTACGACAAAATGTGTCACATGGGTCACACTGTTTTTTTTTTTATATTCCCTTGTAGATTTAAGAACTTTAAACTTGTATATTATTAAAATATGGATTATTAGCTACGATTTTATGCTATTCTAATTAGTATAACATGAACAAAAAGTAGTATAATAAAAGTTTGAATGTAAGACTTTAAAACCTTATGTTATGTGCAGTAAAGGATACCTGGGGCGATATGGTTAAAAGAATTACGGACCCTGCAATCCAAGTTGTCAGATCTGGTCATGCTATAATTGATGACTGTGCATGTTGACAATAGCCCTTCAGCATAGTTTCCATTGCAAAAGGTTATCAAGTCTAAAGCACACTCCTCTCCACTTCAGTAGGGCTGTTAATAATGCTTGGAGACGGCATTATTAACAGGTAATAAAGAAAATCTTTAATATAAGTTTAACATAACACCAAATGTACAACGTTTCTTCATTACCCATTCAAGCCATCTCCAAGCATTATTAGTCTCAAAGTGGGTTCCTCGTGATCGAAGTAGGGCTGTTAGTTCAATTAATGTACATAATCAGTTGTATTGATCAGTGTCACGTAAAACCTGATTAATGTCAAGAAAATAATCAACTAATTGATATTAATGTCTTTGATTATTACAATTTTTAATTATTCCAACTATCCAAGTCTCATGCAAGAATAATCAATTAATCAGCTTTACTCCCCATTACAGCTTTCTATACGCCACCTACTATATGAAGGCAATGGTTTCCCAGTATTCATTTCAACAGTCTAATCACACACAAATCCATTGGTGCTGCATCTGGGCAACTTGATTCACCCCTGAACTCATAAAAATTGACACCCTAAAACAATTAGGAAGGATGAAAAAAGGAATTTAAAAATCAGAAATCATAGCACATTATGTTACTATTTGCCACTAAAACTAACAAATTTCTGTCACATACAAAAGTATTTGCGTCTTCTTTATAATCTATTTTACGAGGACTGCTATTGGTTCTTAGGACTAGCAAAAGAATGCATCGTTACTTATCATTGGAAGTGAAGTTTCTGCTCTACTAGCAGCACATATGGACCAATTTTTCGCTAGGGAAAAGTACTCGAAAACAGAACTTCTTGTAGTTCTACCCTAAAAATAAAAAAGAAGAGGCAGACAGATTTCAAATTAAAAGTCTGGAAGAAAGTCTGTGACAAAACAAAAGTATGTAAGCACTGTGAAGAGCTTTAAAAATATATCTATTTGTTTATGAAACTAGTAATGTCAGCAAGTACATGGCTGATAGACAAGAAAAGTTTCCATCACGATACTTACGGTAATATTTTTCACGGAAAAACAAACTATAACACAGGAAGCCAACTGTTGAGTCGGTTTGTGGACATACGCTCAAGCTTTTTGACACTGCCTACTACCTAGCCAAACATGAGCCACCCTACCCTCTGCTGCCCTAGAGAAAAAAACACAGCAAAGATCTTTGAATGACTTATACCGACGGATCACAGGGACGAATATTCGGACAATTTATCTAGCACATATCACTGTGACAGAAAATTTTGTTGAATAAAAGGAAGAGAGATCCCATAGTTTATCTTTCATTTTGTTTATTGGCTGCGAAATACCCCAAACTTCATATTTATAGGTTTCTTTTTTTTGGAGCAAAGTGATGTTTCCATGAGTTTAGGTACTGAGAGATTAAAGCTTCAGATGCTGTTTGTACATATAAGTTGTGCTAAAAGTCCTCTTGTGGTCTTGCACAACCTTCGTGTGACTCAATAAGAAGCTATGAAATAAAAACAATTACAGTCCACAGAATTGGAGATTAAAAACTATACGAGTCAATATTGTGACTGGAGTGCAAAGAGTACATAAACATGAAAATAGGTTTTACAGTACATAAAATACAATAACAAATTGTCGTATTGAACTTAAAAATAGCTACCCTGACAACTTTAATGTGCAAAAAGTAACTTTATTTATTTTTACCCTGTTGTGTGACTGTTGCCTAGAGCCAAATTGATGGCTTTTGCCAATGACCTTCCACGTCCACAGATTCTCACTTGTTACCACATTTACAGAAAGACTGTTGTAGGTCTCTTTTAGGATGGTTTTGTGCCCGAATTTGATCCATTTTATCGTATTTCAATGCTTTTAATAAAGTACAAAAGATATCCAACTCGAACTACAGGGTTGAGTATCTTTTATTAAATATATCTTGAATGTTCAAATTAGTAAGTCACGTGACGGTCATAGCCTATATGAAGTTGTGGTTGAATGACATTTATCAGAACTTCATTTTCAAATTCACACAAGTTTTTATCGCCTTTACATAGTAAAACTTTATTTTATTCACCAGGTTTAGCTAGCATCATCAGGTGAGATACGAGAACTTTATTTTGACATTTTTTGGTGTTTCATAGGTAGTGTGATGCTACAAAAAATTGATAGCCTTTGTGAAGGGTATGTCTAAAGCAAAATATTCACACATGTTGAGATCATAAATGGTGTGTTCAACTGGTTGTTTAGGATTTCTAAGACGAACAAAGGTGATAAAACTGTTTCACTAACAATGATTCATCTATGATTTACAATATTACTTCTGGTTAAGCGTTCAGTATTTTTCATATCAAGTTTTTTTCGACTACATAAAATGTAAGCTAGATGGCACTATTATTGTCAATTCATTTTATACTAGTACTGAAACCACGCTAGTTTAATATAGTTTTTTCATATTTCAAACTATATTTAAAAAATGTCTAAGCCTAACATATTATAAAAGTAATATTTTAGAAGTGCTTAATACTAGATTGAATAACCAGAGAATAAACAAACTTGATAAGCTTACGATACAATTTAGTTTATATAGTTTGACAAAGAGTTTGGTGTACTCACAATCATCTTAACAACGTATTATACAAACGGGACTAATTTACTCTGACCAATCAGAATAAAGAATCAATAATCATTCAAACATGAAGACTCACATTCTTTCCTCTTAATATTAATGTTTCAAATGTCTGTTCTATGTCTTTCAGAGAAAGCTTCTGGACAACAGCTTGTTCAGCGAGTGACTTTACATCAGGACTCCACTCATTCTCTATATACCAAATGGATTTTGGATCCCTAACAAGCGCTTCTCTTTCTGTAAGAAATCTCATTTAGTTAGTCACTACATTTACTACATATCGGGGTTACAGTAACAAATCAAAATCATTATAACTTGAAACAAAGTAGTATTTATATTGAAGAAATGAAGATACATTTCATTCTTTTTTTATTTTCTGTAGAAAATTAAACACTTATTAAACAAAGTCTTTGTGTACCCACACAAATTACAGAATTATTTATAAATATAATGGTTAAGAATGTAATAATTTTACTCGGGTAAAACTGGATGCAACTTAAGCAGTAGAATTAAGGACGCACCAGACCCTCCTCACACATTTACACGTTTTGTACAAATAACAAAACACCAGTTTGGATCAAATAATTTTCAAATTATACACAATCAGAGTAATGTTACTGGAAGAAAAATAAAAGAAGCTTTAGTAAAAAAAGAATTAAAACAAAAAATAAATTATAATGATGCTGTTAATATATATTTAAACTATATGCATGTTGGGTGAGATTTTGTACTATTTAATATATTCTTTACTGGTTTAATTTTAACACTTACAACTGAAGGGGGGTCACAGTTGCGGTCAAAACACTGTACTCTGTTTTTTATAATAAAAAAAGTTTTTACCCACTTTAAGCTGTTTTATTTTACATTTGAATCTTTTAAGTTGATTTTAAAATAATTAAATCAAGTCTCCATTAAGACATTAAGCCTACAAAGTAACAAGTAAATGGTATAATACTTGCCATAAGCTTCATAACTTCCAAGAAAAGGAGCCTGTCAAATAAGACAGCTTATATATGATCATATGTTAATTATCTTATAATCATTTATTCAATGTAAACACCTTTAGTTTATATTTGATAGAGAAACATTCTAAAGCACTTAACCTATGCAAACATAACTCCAAATTAGTATGTGTAAGGTAGACCTATACTGTACTGGAGATATGGCAGATTGTGTCTGGTGGCTACTGGATTCAAAGATCTGGCTAACTCCTTCAGCCAAATAACTGAATATTCAACTGTCAAATAGTTCATTTTTTTATTAGGTCATCAAGAATTAATGTCGTGTTTTGGAACACCTTCATTAACTACCCTCCAAAAAAACGTACATCACGTATAATAGTTAAACGAACTGACTAAACATCACGTTAGTGTAACCTATATAAT
>NW_013667070.1:232030-244102 GCF_000517525.1 Limulus polyphemus
CAACTATTCAGCTGCCTAATAGGTACTAATATACAGTCAAATCAATAGGCTAGATACCAAATGCTAACTGAAAATGTGTTTCTAACCTATTACTTTGCATTTGTATATATAATATAGCATGTAGATAACCAGTATCGTACTTCTTTGGCCTATCCAATCAGAAACCTTTACCATAATTATTATGGATCACATGTTAATGAATATTCATTAGTAATTTGCAAAGAAGTTAAACATTATAAAAAATACTTTATATAATCTTCTTTCTTACTTTTTCAAGTATATACTACTAAAAAACTCAATATTAACATTGAAAGTCTTATCTATTGGCTAAAACTACAGTGACAACCACCTTGGCATCAAATTGTTGATACTGCCCTCTGTTGACAGTTACTAGAACTAAAATAGAGTATCACTCTAGGATTAAAACAGCTTTAATTGTCAAAAACCAAAAATATTATACAATATTAGGTTAGATCTACAACTAAATAGATTTATTATGACAAAACCAATAACTATACGAAAAAAATAAATTTCCTAAATTTGTATATAAATTAATAACTTAAGTGTTTTATTAAATTGAGTTTAACCAAACAATATTTTATTAAATATCTAACACAGAAGTAAAATGTATAACTGTCTCTTTATATAAAAAAACAACATATAGAAATTACATTTGCCAACCTGATCACAATTACTGAGTTCCAATGCACAAGGATACTTTAGAAAGTTAGATTTATTCACAAGATGACAAAATACTTGGTAAAAAGTTCTTCTCGAGTGGAGAGGACTGCCAGCCTTCACTTCCATAATCTCAACTCTTCCCTCACTGTAAATATTAAATACATATTTCTAAATATAGATGGTCCACAAAGAAATATATCATTGTCACACTTCCTTGTTTATAGTATTAACTAAGCAATCATTAGGTATGTCTTAATGAAGCCCTTATTCGCATAATACCTTTCAACGCATCTTCCGAGTGATATTATTTTGGATCCACCTTGTAAGTGTTTACATGTCAAGGACCAAAAAGCCGTAAAACAATCTACTTACTACAGAAACAAACAATGACCACTTTCAAGCCCATTTGGAGATTTGTACTATTCAAATTCCTACTTATTACATTTAATATAGATATGGATAAATCAGCATAGTCCCCCCCCCCCCATCTGGTGTTTCGATGCTACAAGTTATTTTGCAGAACTGACTAAACCAATCTGATGAAATATGATAAAGACCACCCCACCCCCAAAATTTACAATCTTAATGGATAAGCAGCTGGACGAACGATTCAGGTCTGGCAGATACTTCAATTTTTATTATGTGAAGCCAAAACTAAACGGAAATTTTGTTTAATACTATACGTACCACCGGTACCTTTGCTGATTGTGGACCTGCATGATGAATGAAGCATGCCATCCCCACAATACCCATGAACCCAAAGATGTTACATGCATGGGCATCTCATCTGCAAAGGGGGGGGGACGACTTGCCCCCACCTGGAAAATGAGAAACATAAATTCTTTCTTTATTCATTCAGCATACGTAGATGTTTTGTTTCTCAAATTCAAGTCATATTGCATACTATATTTCACACAGATTTATAGATCAATTTTTCAATAAAATTTATGGAAGGGACGAGCTAGGCCCAGTGGTTTGGTTAGCATGTTTGATTGTGGATCTTAGATTCCTTGATTCATTCCCCTTTATCGCCCGACTCCCCATAAAAAACAACAACAGAAGTCGTGGTCCACACTCTTTCCCTCTAGAGTATCACTTGAAAATTAGAAAGTGGCTATCATTTACAGATGGGCAAAAGTGGTGCTAATAAAAGTATGCCGAGATTTTAAGTATTGAACTTTGAGGGTCAGATAAGTTTTAGTTTTGTAATTATTGTGAAAAGGCTTTTAAGGAAAAAATAAAGTGTGTGTGTGTGTGTGTGTTATTCACATCTGACATTGGAATAAACTTCTTTGTGAACATTTCTGTCTAGTAACAATCAAAACTTGTTTTTTTTCAGCCTGGTCATTTGTAAATATCACATCTAGCAGAAGCAACCAGCAAATAATACATTTAAAGAACATACTTACGCGATTTTTTTTTTTTTTTTTTTCAGCTGTATTTCCTGCTACAATTTTCAGTGCAATGATACCTTTGGTAGCTCTGGTTAGCATGGTGATAATGTGGCCGGTTAAATTATCTAGATACTTCTATGGTGGATAACAGTGTCCGAAAAGGATGTCGATATCACCTCAACATGTTTGTTGTTGAGTGTGCAGAACACGTGTGGCTATGGTAGGATTAATGACAATACCCGTGTCATTTGTTCACCCATAAAAATATAAAAAACTACTGTATATTCCTCAAATAATGCTAAGAGCACATTGTATCCCCGTTTGTGCCGAATGCATAGGTAATAAAAGAATTGCTGTTGTTTAATTTATTGCTATTAAGCACAAAGAGCTATCTGTGCTCTGTCCACCATGGGTATTGAAACCTGGTTTCTAGCAGTACAAGTCCGTAGACATACCATTGTGAATACAGAATTACATACATTTTTAATTATTTAAAAACTAATACATGTTCACTATAATATAATAAGCAAGTTTTACATACAAAGTTAACTTCGATGAAATGTAAAATTTTAAAAAGAATATAAAATTACAATTTCTACCCAGAAAAGAAAAACTTTAAAAGAATCGTATATATATTTTTACATACATACACCCTAGTAACACAACAATACATCTGCAGACATATAACCTTAGAAACCAGGTTTCGATACTTGTGGTGGGCACAGCACAGATAGCGCATTGTGTATCTTTGTGCTAAACTACGAACAAACTGAACTACAATTTTGTGTGTTAATATAAATGCAATGCAAGTGTTCGGTTATTATTTGACAAATAACCTTAACTCACCAGTGATAATTTTGTTAATTGCTTGATAATTACATATACTCATTTCGTAATTTGGTCCTAAGTGTTTTCCTTCAAGTTTTACTAATTCAAACACATTAAAATAGAAAGATTTCATTAAACATCACAAACCACTAAGTACATAATGTTATCTTATTTCAAAAATGTTAAGAACGTTAGAAATGTCGTGTAAATAAAGGTTAAAGCTTGTAAATTATGTATCTTTCCTGCTGTGTTTGTGCTCTACTTCTGCAGGTACTCTACCCAGTATATTATATATATATAATTCATCGTTATTATTCTGTACTCACATGGTCCTAGGAAGAACCACTGTCACATTGCCATTTCTGTATATGTGGGGGTCATGCCCCCTAAAATTTTTTAAAAATCTGATGCAACGAAAATGAATCTTGAGCCATTTAAACTATAAATACTGCATACACGCAACCTAATGTATTGAATTAAAAGAAGCAAGTTTTTCATACATAGTTGTAGCTGTACATAGTAAAAAAAAAAAAGTTGTCAGGCCATGGCCTGAATGGCCTTACCGCTTCCTACGGCTATGAATCGTGTTTTCTGAATTTATTCAACTGTTCTGTGTAAGAATCAGTCTTTTTTTTCAGCTTGCTTGATGATATAATGTTAATTTATGACTGAAAATTATGGGAAAATAAATGCATGCAATGTACATTGTACAGCCAAACGATCTGCCGTCTTTACTCCCAGTTAATCAATGAGGGATCGTGCGCGAATCTACTAACGCACGGTGGCGCCAGTATCGATGTTGTTCCAGTACTGTTTGAGCGATACATAATTTTCACTTGTTTTCCTGATATTTATTTTACCAGTTCCACTAAAGTTAGTGAGAAATGTGAAAATTTTAATCTTAGCATGATTAAGACGGAACTTAAATGTAGTGGAACTAAAACTACTGGAAGAAAATTCGATTTGATCGACAGGTATACAAAATAATATAAGCGATAATACAGTGTCAGACTACTGTTTTGTTACATGAAAACAAGCATAGCTTCAATATGTTGGTAAGAACCTTGTTCCAAATTGCTGAATAAAACGATATAATTATAGCTACTGAATGAAAATAATGATAATGATTAACTTTTATTCACATTTAAATATGAATATTTGGCACTATCACCGACATTTTATAGGGCTAGGATAGTTTTCGCGGGTGTGTCAACTACTGGCTGGTTGAAGCATTTTTATCCTTTTCGGCGCTCACTCGGTTCATCTGGTGGACTGTGGTGTGATTCTCTTGAACTAACTGAACACATTTGGAACGGCACCTGGTTTTACTTGTCTTCTTTGGGGTGAAGGTCCAAACAACAAAATAATATATAAAAAAGTCCACCCCCTTTATAATATTTACTGCCAATCACTTTCCAAGCCTAGTATAGATATTAATATACGGGGTAAGCATTATTGAAATACTAGCCATTCTTACCCGGCGTTGCCCGGGTATTTCTTTAACAGAGGGCTCATGCTTAGCTATTTTTAAACAGAAAGAATCAAAATTTTGCTTTTCATGTAAAAAATACGTGTCGAATGCATAAAGCTACTAATACTGAAAATAAAGACATACTGTTTTCAAGCATTCTATGAATATGAAATTAGTACGAACAAACAGTTAAATAAAATCATTTCCGCCAATAATATGGATCCTAGCCCTTGTGTGCGTGGTTTCATGTTTAAAAATGTACAACAATAACAATTTTGTAACAACAGGTTTTAAAAAAACGTTGTGTAAAATAAAATCTAAACTCTTTTTAGCCCTCTATTTAATTTGTTTAATCAAATCAACCACTTTCTCAGCTATGTAAACTACTCAACTTATTTTATAAATTTAATATCAAAGACAGTATTTTAAAACTTACACAAAACACAGTGTAAAATTAAAACCTTTAATTTTACAATGTATTTGAAGTATAAAAAAGTTTATTTTTTCTCTACATAATACTTATATTAGTATCATCCTTATGTTTATTATATCGAAGCAATTGATTTATATTCTATATTCATCATAATTCTATGTATTTAATAACTTTAATACCAGATGTCAGTTATTGTTACGACTGTTGCTTAGATACCTATTTTAAAATTTCCACATTTATAACGAGTTTCTTTTGTTCATTACATTGTTTGCCCAATGAAAGGGCAAGAGGGTCGAAAGCACGGAAATAAAAGTATTTTAACGTAGATAAAAATTCTTGTATAATTCTACATATTAATTAACTTACGTTATGAGTCTTAAACAACATTTATTAGGGGCTATTTAAGCATGATGGAAAATATCGCTTACTTTTTGTCATACTCTTCCTGAATAGGCGTTTCCTCTCCTTTCAGTTTCTGGTGGGGCTCACAGCTGCACTACTCTTTCACAAATGATTTTTGTAAAATGTTTGCATCATTCGTATTTCTTTCAAATTTTTTTTGAAATATTTTAAAAAATATATAAGTCGTTATTACCCACAATGTGTAAATCCCTCAAGTATGCACTACAAACTTTGAAAGAAAACAAACTTATTTCAAATTTGTTTTCTACTGCACGAGCAATAACGACTTTTATTTTTAAAAAAATATTTTTTTTTATAAATTTGAAAATCAAAAATACAAACGAACAAACATTTAAATATAATCATTTCCGCCAATAATATGCATTGTAACACTTTTATACGTGTTTTTTCTTCTTCTTAAAACTGTTGTTACAAAACTGTTAATGTTACTAAATACTTATTCCCTAACAATTTATTGTACCAAGCGACAAATGGCAGCATATACCTCTCTCTTTTTTATGGCTTAAGGGCTGTAAGCCAAAAAAATTGGCCAAACAACATTTGAGAAAAAAAATAATAATAAAATGCACACTCTTAATATGCATGCAAAATTTCCGGGCTTTAGGTTCTTTCCTCTTTGAGCTATGGCGGTCACACACAGACCGTTTTATTAATATATATTAGTCTCTATAAAGCATTAGATACACTTAGTCATAGGTCTATAAAATAATAAATATAAATTTGTAGACTATGCTTAGCTAAATGGGACGTGGTGTATTTTGAAAATAAAATTGTAAAACTTGACTCAACATAAAAAGGTTATAAATGGGAATAATTTGAAACAAATTTCTAAATGGAAAGCAGGATTATTGAAAACTTTAATAAACATTAGGCCTACCATAACTAGTTTCTGATACACAGACGTCAAGCACGAAGTGGTCATGACAAACAATAACTCCTTTTTTTAGGTTTTTACTGGTCCCGTCTGGACACATGAAGTCACTTTCTAAAAAATTCTAGATTTGAAGGCCACGAATGACCACCTCTCTTAGAACATCCAGGCACACAACAAGTCGAGAAAAGAACATGGAGAATATAAACATCCGGGTATTTGTCTTTCAAATTTTTGTAGTGCATACTGGAGGGATTTACATTTTTGATTAAAAGTTTAGAAAAAACGACCTTTATAGTCCAGATAAATATAAAAGATTTTTAAAATTTTTAAGTAACGTTTCGCCTTTGCGGCTTCATCGGGGTTAATGTACACCACCCATAAAAACCCATTTAGAAATTTGTCTAAAATGATTCCAAATTTATAACTTTTTTATGTTGAGTCAAATTTTAATTTCAAAATACACTCCCCCTCACTACGTTCCATTTAGTTGTGTATATTAACTCTGATGAAGTCGCAGAAGCGAAACCTCGATTAAAATTAAAACAAAAATTATTTCATTTATATACGGGTATCTGACTAAAGACAAGAACCGCATCGCTACTGGCACCCTCTACTGGTATAATTAACACGGTCCATTATTTTATATGCTGTTAACTTATCAAAATTAAAACCAACCTATTACTTCTATCATTACTCAGCCACTTTTTTTTGCCAGCTTCTTAAAATGGCTGTTACTACGTTCAGTACTGATTATTAACTTTAGCTATATCTGTATATTAGACGAAATCATGCAGCTAACTTTGTCTCTACTTTTAACATTTACAGGTTTAACTTTAAAAAAAAATTGTGCACGCGTATACGCACGTGTATCTTCCGTCACGCACGAGTCGAATAACAATTATTCTAGCAGGTTCAGTTTTATGCAATCGAACATTTTATTACTAACTTGTTTTACTTCCGTCATACTAAAATAAACATGATACTAGAATGGTTATTACTGAAACCAATCAATGTTCTCAAACATCGCATACAAAAGAACACTTTTTACCCTTTTGAACTAGTGTCCCACGAACTGTATTCGTTCCGTTATCGTTCTTTGTATCTCTGGTGGTCCTTGGTGGCGATTATTTGCCTAATTCCTATAGTTATTCGGATTTTCTTAGCGCAATCCATATCGCAGTATATTTTTCATGTATTGTTTGCATTATTAGTAAGTATAGGTGCGTTTATATATTTTTACAAAGAAAGAGAAATTATACTTGATTTACAACGGAAAGAATACCGCTTTTATAAGGGCAAAGCTCTAATATACAGGGGCCACATACATAACATATTCATCCGTCTGACAGCTAACAAGGGGAATAGTGGAGTCTTTTTTTACCGTTTACTACTTGGAGGGTAAGTTGACCAAAACGATAAACTAACATTGCCAGGAAACAACTTAAATTATGATATCCATTTACACTCCAGCAGATTAAGAAAAGTTTAGACCGATACAATAACGTTAAGAGTGTGTTCTTCCAATGCCAATGTGCTTCGAATTAAGACGTTCCAGTTTAAGCTTAAAACTAAGGCTCACAAAGCGCCAGATTAGGGCCGTTTACCATAGACGTAGGTCTAATAAGTTTTTTTTTTTTAGTAACCCTAAAATGCAAATCTCTTACTCTTAGGCTCGAAACGTTGAGATAACAATCAGTGCGTTTGTCGTGTTGTGTGAGTGTTTGTAAATTTCTATCAAGTGTCTTTAGAATTCTATTTTTCTGTGCTCATGCATAAATTTTAAGATAAACCTTATGTTTCTGTGTTACACAGAAATATTGACTAAGCACTACTGTATCAGCTTAACGAAGTAACTTAATATAAGTTAATTTTGGAGGCTTGTCATGATTAAATATACTATTTAAAAACATAAGGTTATATTAGTGTAAATCAATAAACACAAACATATTTATGTATTCTTCACTAGTTTTAGCAATTCTAGACTACGTTTAGGCTTGTTGTTGTTTAACTTAGGCTTAAGATGTTAAGTTAGTTGATTCAAATACGACCGAACCTCGGTGGATCAGCGATAAACTAGAAAGCTTATAATGCAAAAAAATCGGGGTTTTATACCTGCTGTAGGCACAGTTCAGATACCCCACTGTAGCTTTGTGCTTAAAGTAATAGTAATACTATGTTATGCAAATTTACTTATAATATTATATTATTATGGATAATCCCCGGAAACACCTGTTGTTAAACTTAAAGTTAAACATGAGTTCTCAGTACTATTATTTTTCACTAACTTAGTTAATTATTTCTACGTAAAATATATTTAAAGATTACTTAACTCATGCTAGGCCTTAAAATGAATGACCCGTAACTTTAACACTCATAGAGTTAGGCATATTGTCGCCTATAAGTTATAAATTTATTTTTATATGGGTATGCCTTATACTTTTCTTTAATGTCCTATATCTTCAAAATAATGCAAGCTATACCTGATGACTGTTGAAAAATGAATGACTTTTCTTTTATTAGTGTTACCTTACGAAACTATTTTATTCAATTGGACGAGGAGTATCTTGATGAATTGCTGAAGCTCTGTTGCTAATTGTAATATTCTAACCTTACATGTCTTGGTTTAAAATATTGTAACGAATAAAGTTGCGAAATCAACTGTTAAAAGGGTTTTCTTGGAATTTAGTTTATTCTTTTCCCTAAGATTTTTCATCTCGTTAAATAGAAGTGTTTGGCAATCAGAATCGGAGATCTTATAACAAAACAACAATTGCAAGAAAAGAAATAAAAAATTATAATCTTTTTGGTTCGGTTTATTTTCTAAATTAAATTTCAAGTGTTTGTAAATGATGCACGATATGTTCTGCATGCAAATTTAAACATAAAATACAGTTTAGTAAATTGTATTTCGATTCATCGATTTTTTTCAGTCCAACTATCTTTTGGAATTGATATCTCATTTTACTTTCTATTTTAGTTTTACGTATGTATAAATCGTTCCATTTGAAAGATTAATTTACTAAATTATATAGTTGTAATGTGTTCTATCTTTTTGGCGCGTTCTCTTCTTCTCTTCGATTATTTGTTTAAGATAATGACAAGTCCAGTTCATATAACGATAACGAATTAATTTCTTTTTTCAATAACATCTACAGGTTTCGTTCATTTGACACAAGTTGTAACTTGTAGGCCTAAGTTGATAAATAAATTTCAACATAAATGTAGGCTTAACTTCAAATACACAATATTTGGCCAACAATTTCAATACTAAAACACGCCTAACTTACTTAGTTTCAATCGATTAACAAACATGCCAGCCAACTCACCGAACAACCAAATATCAGATTATACAAGATAACTTTCACTTGTAACACTGAATTACTTCTCTGTCAGTAAACTGTGATATGATCACTGATAACTCATATTTATACCATACCTATTTTCTAAATACTGCAGGAACTTCTGAATTCTGAACTCTCGTGAACTTTCCACACATCAAAGTAATATAGCCTCTGGCAAACATCAAAATTAAAGCGTTGAAAATAGAGCTTACAAAAACATAATTATTTTAGGCACACCTGTATGTCTTACACATTCATTTTTGATTAAATTTATATGATTATTATTATCAATTTATCTGTCTTTACAAATACTAATAATAAACAGTGATTTTGGCTTCATTTTATTTTTAAAATATTAATACAAGTTTTTCTCATATTATCTTTTTAATTGTTTGAAAGGAGTTTACCTTTTTAACCTAAGTTTATCCAAAAAACAACTGATTTAACTGTAAATTTAAAGTGTCATCATACACACACACATATATACATGGACTTGTGTAAGGGTCAATAAAAATATATACACTATTTATAAAAAAAATAATAATTTATATATCTTTTACTAAGCTCTGAAATTTGAAACATTTATTACCTGCTGTTTCTTTACCATTTTAATTTGTGCCATTATTAATCTCTTGGTTCTTTATAGTCTAGTCCCTAGTCACTAGACAAGTTTTATACTCTCAAAGAAAGTTAGTGTTAGAGAAGGAAGTACACTATATGAACACACACAAATATATATATACAGCTATGGTGCATTACTGTAGGCCTGCCATAGACTGAGGAGTTGGGCGCTCGACTCGCAATCTGAAGGTTGTGGGTCACCTAACATTCTCGCCTTTTTTATTCAGGGGGGGGGGATGCTTATGCTATGACAGTCAATCTCACTGTTCGTTAATAGAAGAGTAGCCCAAGAGTTGGGGGGTGGGGGTGGAGTTGACTAGCTGCATTCATTGTAATCTATCTCATGTAGCTTTTATGCGACATTCAGAACAAACGAATCCAAGCATTTTTGTAAATCATCAAGGCACTCGCAAACATCTAAGTTCTTATATATCCGTTAGAAACATATAATCTAAGAGTAGCGATATGATTATTTTAAAAAATACTTTGCTTAAAGAAAGTGCTGTTAATAACAAAAGCATAACAACAACGAAAATAAAGGCTTGGTGCTTTATTCTTTATTTCAACGTCTCTGTGCGCAACGAGGCCGTTGTAAAGGACGTGCTCAGCTCCTTTAATTAAGAAGGTTGATTAGTTTTGTTTAAATTGTAAATTACCCTTGGTTCTCTTGTAGTAGATGTAGAAATTATACATTAAAGAGACGTCAGTTTGTACGCGATGTTCATTTAGTAAAATTTCATATATTCGCAAGGCTTTGGTCGTTAATTGAAAATATTTTTCTTCCCTGCTTTTGTTAATGTAGGCATTTTTTGATCTGGGTAAATTCGTGTAGTCTTGAATTGCAAAGTAATTTTTTTTTTAAATTCTATGTATGTACAGAAATAATGATTCTACAATTTCAAGGTGTGGCGATACAGCGATATCTTACGAGTAACGTATCGTGAAGCCGTGATACGAGTGTATCGATACGTCGTTCGATACGATTTATGTATCTTCACGAAATTTGACAAGCCTTCAGTAAACATTATAAGTCTTTCGTACAGAAAAAATCAGAATTTCTAAAAAATTTTAGCAAAAATACATTAATAATACTCATCTTCCTTTATTGAATCGAGTACTAGATGTTGTCTTCATTTCTTTTATCAAAAATATTACGTACAAAGTAACGTAACAATAACAGAATAGATAGATATTAACTTTGTTTTATTGTACTTCTCTTGCCAGCTGTCATTTAGTTGATCAAACCTGAGAATTTGAATAAAACACTGTAAAATGTGAAGTACTTAAATAAGACATTGTTAGTAATATAGATAATAAACTACAGACAAGACTGTGTAACAAACCGTTGGTAAAACTTCTGTATCTAGATACGTATCGTATCGACTACTATTATGAGATATGCACCCCTAGCAAATATCCATTTGTGTAGCTTTGTGTGAAAATTCTGAAACAAACAAATCACATGCATAATTAAAACGGGTACTAGCATCAGAAAATATAAACTACCGAGTCTTTACAAATCACAAGTTTACAGATAGGGTGTGTAGTTTATTATCAGCTATGTCAGTTTATCCTTAAGCTACTTATTTATTTCTTTTCTTGTTGTATCTGTTTAAAATGGAACAAGGAACCAATTACAAAAAAACAAAATTTGTATTCAAAAGTCGTGTATCGATAAGCACTTTCTTAAGCGACGACTTTGATAATAAACCACCAAGACTAAATTTATGAATTTAACGTGTAGTTAATAACTACCAGTTTATTTTCCCAACTTGAACAATTACAAGTATATACAGGGTAGCCCAAAATTATCTCTACTGTTTTAAAATTTAATAATTATGGAAATACAAATACGCAGTTTTCAACATTTTGTAACGAAACTCAAACAGTTTTTATTGTTATATTTTTTGTTGTTGTTGTTTTTTTCACTCCAGTGATTAATGTTACCCCAATCAATGTGAATGTTTTTGTTGTTTTTCACTACAGTGAGTAATGTTACCCCAATC
>NW_013667070.1:245081-250092 GCF_000517525.1 Limulus polyphemus
TAGCCAAAGTGTGAATTATGCTTATGGAATTTATTTGTGGTGCCATTCAATAGATGGCGCTACATTGTATATTATTTCTGTCATATAAGTAGATAGATACATATGTACACGCTACGTCAATTATAGTAAGATGGTATTTGCATTTTTCTTTCGCAGGTATATGCTAGAAGATTATTATATCACACCTCCTACAAAAGATGGTATTAATCTTCGCGGCCTAGGTAAAAAAATGGCTTTAAAACTACAGTTAAATTACTTCGACCACCAGGATAAAACTCAAAATCACATGGTAAAATGGGTTTGCCCTGTTGTAGATGATTCAAAACGGAGGTTCAGCACAGGCGATGTATAATGTTCGCAATTATATATAGGAGTGAAATTGAATTTTGTAATAACATGAAAATCAATAGCTTATAAAAAATATCTAATGTAGATTAATTACTTTAAAATGTTACTGATAAAATTATTATTTTTTTTACATAAGGCATGTTTTTTACTTCTTCATTTTAGATCTTTTCTTCCTCTTCATGGATTTGAATATTTAATATGATTTAGTTAGTATTTTTACAGTTATAGATATTGGCTTCAACCAGTGTTTTTTTATATATATAAATTATTATTTTCAATTTTTGTCCACTAGATCAGTTACAAGACCATTATAAATTTATGTAAACTATAGGGCAGGGAGTGGCCTAATGGATATCGTATTGGGCTATGTACTGAAAGGTTCAACTTTCAATGAACACGTTCAGCATTTTTAGCTATAGGCGTGGTTTTTTTTTTTAAAGACAGTCTATTCCATTATTCAGCTCTTAAATTCCGGAAAAGTCCTTGTGACGGCTGCACTTTAAATGAAACTAAGAAGAAACTTTAAAATGTAAGTTCAAAAACATAAAATCTGGCACAATAAAATGATAAATGGTCGAAACACAAACTAAACTCAGGACCAGATTAAGAAATAAGGTTACAACTAGATAAAACATATCAAAATAATCTCGCTAAATAAAACATATCCCTAAAAATCAGAATGATAAAATAAAATAAAGCCTTTAACATTGCACGTAAACATAGAAATAAAACAACTCTTTTATTAAATGTAAAACATATCAAAGTCTAAAGTAATAAATGAAATCTTTCATAAATCAGATCGAAGTACAAAATGGAATATAATAATTAGAAACAGTTCTTACCTCAATCAGAAATATAACCCTGCAACATCCAATATAACACTTTTAGCATTAAATCAAGAGAATGCAACATATACTACAATGGAAAATCATAAAATAAAATGTTGCCAAATTAGAATAAACCCTTTGAGAACAATTGAAAACAGAAAACATGTTAAGATCACAAGACAAACCATTCACACACACAAAAAAAAGTTGTGTAATGATAAAATATGAGTAAGTATCTAGACATATATAATTATATGGGTAATTATAATCACACTTTTTACTACGATTACAGTTACAAGGAAGATCAATAATACACAGATATTAAAATGAAACCTTTTATAATTATATTGAATTTCTAAGGATAAAACTGTGTGTATGTCCAAGTTATAAACATAAATGAAATAAAGTTCAAAATTAATAAAATAGAAAATATGATGAAGGTTGCTGTACAAATATCTGCAATATATATATATACATCATGTTCTAGAACTTGCATCTTCATCACTGTTACTTGGTTCCTGCCAGCAGGTCCTTCGGCACGATAGTTGATTTCTTGCAGGCTGTGGTGGTCTGGCAGACAATTTCCGTGGCTTTTGGGCTGGGATAGCTCTAACCAAAAAAAAAAAAAAAAAAAAAAAAAAAACATACCTCCTTGTGTAATTGCAGTGACAGTTCACCCTGCTTTAGCAGCTTATCTTCTTCTCTATTAATAAGTGTCAAAGCCTGTGTCCGCTTAATGGTTTGAACCTGACAATGTCGTTTCAGGATTGGAATCTGCTGAAAAATGGGATGGTTGGGGTTAGCTGTTGGGGGAGTCACTGGGAGTTTTAATTTCGGTTGCCAATGAGATCACTTGGGTGGTTTCGGATCTGCAACAAAAGGTGTAGAGGTCCCATTCTACATTAGCTGAGGGTTATGACCTGGACACTGGATATTTTATAGCCAATATTGTAGCCACTGTGACCAGTGTAGCTTGACTCCCCTAGGATTTTGATGGCTTATGTCTTTACTTAAAGTCTGGGAAGATTTATTTTGGTTTTGTGATGTTATGGTCTCATTGGACGTGTAAGCACATCAGGAATAGTCCTACACCCTATTTCAGATGTCCAAAAACATTGATCTGACCAGGGCCATTGTTGAGTCCTAATTTGTTGATGCAGAGGTAAGCTCCGTTGTGGTTATGTCCATTACAAGCTGTGTAGTGAGCAAACTAGAAATGGTGGTAATGGCCTTGTCTGCAGTGGTCCCATTTTCTGTTAGCACAGATACTGATGTGTGGCCAGTGGTCAGTTATGGCAGCTTGAAAGGCTTCAGAGTCAGTTTTCTTAAGTCACGTGCATTAGTCAGCAGTGCATTTTAATCTGTGGGTTCTGTTTAGGTTAGGTAAGGTCAGTTCCTGGTATTTCCAGATTTCCCAAGTCACCAAAAGAGAAAGATATCCCGTAAATATCCCCATTCCTCAAGTCTCACACTCAACCAAAACTCAGCTGTGTTACCAAATATTATCATTGCCATAACAACAGCTAACATAGTTCCTTCACTACTGTTTTGTTGTTGTGCAAACAGAACCGGAATCTAGTAGAAAAGGAAAGGCGAGTAGAACTGTGAGTACTGGTTCCTAGACGAATAACTGAAACAAGATGGCTACCAGAAAAGTTTAACATTTAACTTCTGATCATGAAAATTCATTAACACTGACTTCTCACTTACATTATATTCCTTTCTGATACACGTTTAGTAAATGACAAAATCGACTTCAAAGCAATGCCATGCTGTGTTAGCTTTTGGCTCTGGTTGCACACTCACTTCTGCATTCTCATTCATTTCAACTACACATTGTACCGAAACAATGTTAAGAAAATGTTCAGTGAAACTGTACTTGCAAAATATTTCAATCTTCATGATTAAAAATATTCGTTATAACCAAATAAAATACTGGATACACCAAGTTTACATTTGGTACTTAAGCTACTGTCTGTATGTGTATTTCACTTTTTACAGATTACTTAAATCTCTTATGAATATTTCGATTTAACCCCATTTTGATACCAAACACCAGGTTAAACTGGGTTTTCCCTTTAACACAATGTAAGCCTTTTTATTACTCTTATATCTTCAATCAAAATCCACTTCCTGCTGAATTTTTCAGTGAAAATTTAAAACATTCTATTACTAGCATTAGGAAAATATCTGTTGTACCGTATCTTCAGATAATGATTCATAGTTCAGTAACCACAGTTTATATCATATTTTGAAGTGATAACATTCAGATCAAATCCCTTTATTTTCATTGGTACGTTGCTTTATGGTTATGGTTTCTTTATAATTGATTCGAGTCATTAAACACTCATGAATGACTTAATGTAATGACTTTACACGTGTGCAACACCACACACACACACACACATGTAATGCTATATGCATATATCCAAATCTTGTATGGGCTGAGTGAGGCCCAGTAATTAACGTGCCAGACTGTGGAGTGGAGGTTCAGTGGTTTACATCTCATTACCACCAAAAATTCATGTTCTACACTCTGGGGCTGTGGTGCTTTAAAGAAGTGACGATTAAATCCTACTAGTAGCCCAAGAGTTGGTGTTGGATGGTTGAGTAACTTCTTTCCTTCTAGTTTATCATTTCAAAACTGTGTAGTCACATACAAAATATTATCACACAAACTAATAATATTAGACAGGTTGCCTCCAATTCTTGCACTTTTACTATGGTATCCAAGTACGGGCCACACCTTTATGCTACTTCTCGGTAGTTGTGGTATTGTAATGTGCTGCCATCTATGAGCATATAAGGTTAACTAATTTTCTCAGTATCACTAAATAAATAATCAACGACAGAATTTAGCTTATGGAAGACTTTTAGGCTGAGATTCTTCTCAGGAGAGTTAGGATTCATGCTCTTACTGAAGTATGTATCATCTACAAGCAAAAAATATTGTCAATGTGAAAAAAAACGCCAAGTTATAAAAATAGCTCAGATATATAACGTGGAGATATCAGATACACAAGCCAAATTAGAAGAAACAACTGAGGCAACCTTGGCTCACACAGTTTTCACAGTTGTGCCAATCCTTACAAAAATTAACTTATCTACACGTACTGCTCATAAAAAAAAAATGTCCGGGAAAGACTTCCACTGCGACTTATAGGCCTTTTTTTTTCATCTAGTTTTATTTCAAGTAATATTACTCATTTAGTGCTACGTGTATACTCCTTCAGACACGAATTGTTATACTAGATATACTAACCGGCTTGAAGACGTTTTCTATACATACTTTGTTCTAATGATGTCATTTTGAATTATAAACAAAGAACTGTGGGTATTCCTGTTCTCCAACTTGTCGAAGTTTGTGTTATCTGTTTTCGTTATTTTGTTATCATAGGCTTTTAACCTTTATAAATATATTTGATTTATATAACCACAATTTTACTGGAATTAACCGCTGTTTGAAATGTAACTTTTGAGAGTGATTTTTTTTTTTTAAGTATGGGAATGGTTTGTTTGGTTATTGAACAAACATGATATGACCTCACATATAAACAGAGTGAAGAGGAGAGCAACAATCCAAAACACGTGGCGAGGAATAAACCCAAGTCACTGGGACTAATTTATTTATCTCTTTCTCGGAGAGCGGTAAATTTACGGGCTTACAACGCTAGAATCCGAGGCTTTATTCCCAGCGTTGGACATAGCAGATAGCCCAATGTGGCTTTGCTCTAAAACAGACTTTTTCGATGACGAGTAACCCACTTTGAGACTAATAATGCTTGAAGACGGCTTGAATGGGTAATGAAGAAAATTTAATATAAGTTGAACATAAC
>NW_013667070.1:250113-250855 GCF_000517525.1 Limulus polyphemus
GGACATAGCAGATAGCCCAATGTGGCTTTGCTCTAAACAGACTTTTTCGATGACGAGTAACCCACTTTGAGACTAATAATGCTTGAAGACGGCTTGAATGGGTAATGAAGAAAAACTTTGATATAAGTTCAACATAACAATAAACAGTTGTATTTTCTTAACCTCAACATTATTAGATCTGACACACAGTTTAAAACTAAAATTCACCGTAAGAACACACACCGGCCTCTACATCCCCTGGAATTCCGCTCATGACACCACACAAAAAATCAGTACACTGAAAAACCTCATAAACACAGCCACAAGACTCTGTTCAACGGACTACATAAATGAAGAAATCAACCACATAAAGCATTCCTTTATTCACACCAACAAATTTCCACCAGCCATTGTTGAAAAACTCTCCAACGTTCACCACAACAAAACTCAACTCACGAACAAAATTGACACTAACAAACCCAACAACAGAACATTACACTGCAGTTTACCTTTTGTCCCTGAAATCAGCTCAAGAATTATCCACACTTGGACAAAACTAGCCATTAAACACAAAATTCCTGTCAACGTCAAATTCTCTCAAAAACCCGACCCTAAATTAAAATCATTACTAAACAAAAATTATTTAGCATCACACAATACCAACGTCATTTACAAAATAACATGCAATAACTGCCCAGAGTTCTACATTGGAGAAACAGGAAGAAAATTGGAAACCAGATTGACAGAACACAATAAAAACCGT
>NW_013667070.1:250876-254081 GCF_000517525.1 Limulus polyphemus
TTTTCCACCATTGCAACCCCCGAAAAAAACCATAGTATATCTATTAAAACCACAGTAATTTAAAACAAAGAACCCAACATAAACAATCGAAAAATCAAGGAATCCATCTTAATTGAAAAAAAAACAACAAAAAACAGCCCTACTCTAAACAAACACCCTGGGGTGCCAAGACATCTCTTCTAAGTCGTGCAACAGTATCCGGTCATGTGACTTATTTGTTCAATACTGTATATATATATCCGTGTCAGTGTAAACTACTTGTACCTGATGGTGACAAAACCTAGTCGAAACGTTGTACATTTGCTGTTATGTTAAACTTATATTAAAGATTTTCTTCATTACCCATTCAAGCTGTCTCCAAGCATTATTAAACAAACTTTTTGCGTGATATTTTTGTTTCATTTAAAGTTACTTGTTTCTTTTACATGTTGGCATTATTGGTTTAATATGTAATTTACTTTCAATACGTTTTTTTTATAATATATGTGATTAATATTTCTACCCTATCTCTCTCTTATTTTTCTTTTTTACTTACATATTTACTTTTGAATCAATCTGCTTGAGTTTTTTTATTGGGTGGGTACCAGTTCTAGCGCCATCTCTGTACAAAGAATAGAAATACATGTCTTGGTTATCTGTACAAAGATAAAAAATATTTATATTTCTCATAAATCCCTTTATATTCGGAAATTATGTTTAAATGCTAAGTACTTAAACGTTTTAATTAAGATATTGTAGTAAAAGTTTAGATAAACGACCTTTACATTCCAGATATGTATATATATTAGATTTTTTTTATTACTACCAACGTTTCACTTTTACAGCTTCTTCAGGGTTAATACATACAAACTCTTTCATATTGAAGTATACGTTAATTTATATAATTGATTGTGATGTTCCATCTCTCGAGTCTGTCGCACGTGTCTTCAACAGTGTATAAAATATTGTTACGTCTCCGTTCGTTAGTTGATTTTCTGTAAATTCGTTCCGACGAAACTTTAGCGACACAAGTCCCTTCTTTACATAAAACTGGTTTATTCTTTCCGTATACAACTTTACGATACACTTAATTTCAACAGTCGCTCTATAACAACACTATAATTCACGTCTCACGAGGCCAACAATATTTTGTCCGCATACATTCAATTACTCATTACCTACACACATTGTCCCGTCACGTTGTGACCATCCTATATATACCAGACTACCCCCCCCCCCCCAAATCTAGTAAATGCTAGGGCATTCACGAAGGTTCGAGAGAAGTGGCGTGATACTAGTCACGTGACCTCGCTGACGCAACAATATCATTGTTGTTTCATTATTATTCTAATATAGTATACTTATATTACGTAGCTATACTAGCATATGACATATATCACTAAAATAAAATATAAAAATAAAGTTAACCGAAATATATTTTATGACTAAATTTTATGTTCTAATTTAGATAAATATTTCATGGAATTAAAAAAAAACATTCGTAAAGGTCTCGGTGCTAGCTAGTATAGGAATTGAATCAAAATTAATTCGTTTTTCATCGTTGTTGATATTAGAAGTGATACACTGTCTTGTTTAATCTATTCCCGCTTGCAAAACTGAACTTCTAAATTATCTGTCATACTTTATGAGTTAATAGGCCCAAAAAGGTTGAATAAACACTGCTCAGCTTGATTAGGGTCTCGTTACGTGTGATAAGACCAATGTGTACACGCTGTAATGCTCTATTATTCACGATAATTAGTTAATGTAATTCAATAAGGACAAGCGCTTATTACAACAATCAAATAAGTTGGGTGACGTCAGTATCTGAGTAGCGTTTTATTAGTTGGAAATTAATTACTTAAATTGTTATGTGCAGAGTTACAGTTTGAGACAATTACATTAGTTTGGATAAATAAACCCTGACTTGAATCTGTATAAAAATATTCTCTGCCGTCCAATCTATTATTTCTCTAACACACTTGTTGTTGTTGTTGCGGGCCTTAAAGCAACCTCGTCACTTTATATGAGGACCGATTCCAAAGATTTGTTTAACTGTTTAAACCCGTAATGTTTGGTGACGTTTAGTTGTTGTTGCGGGCCTAAACCAACCTGGTCACTTGTATATGAGGACCGATTCCAAAGATTTGTTTAACTGTTTAAAGCCGTAATGTCTGGTGACGTTTAGTTGTTGTTGCGGGCCTTAAACCAACCTGGTCACTTGTACATGAGGACCGATTCCAAAGATTTGTTTAACTGTTTAAACCGTAATGTTTGGTGACGTTTAGTTGTTGTTGCGGGCCTAAACCAACCTGATCACTTGTATATGAGGACCGATTCCAAAGATTTGTTTAACTGTTTAAACCCGTAATGTTTGGTGACGTTTAATGACTGGTGGGTGACGATGTAGTCTCGTATGCTAGGTCATTTGTCGATGTCCATCGTAAGTAACTTCAGTAGCCAATAGTGGGTAAAGGGAGTCCAGTTCAAATACCCCGACCGTCTCTGAGCATAAGTATGATAATCCTTCAGACTTACCACTGAGCCACCAGGGGGCAACTCGCCAAGAACGATAGATTATATTCCATGTAGGTCCACTTATTATATTGCAGTTTTGCATAATCTAACTAAGAAAGTGTGTACTACAATGTAAAAACCATTAAAATGTATACCAGCTAACGCCTTCTCTACTGTCTATCATGGTTCGTATTTCTCCATCAATTTGATTATTAGATTTTTCTCTATTGTCATGGTGTAAGGTACAAAATTGATTTTATTGTTTCCATATTGGTCTTAGACTATTGCGCATTATTAATTTACACGAATATTATACTAAAATTCTACAGAAATTCTACAAAAAAAAAAAAACAAAATGGTGGGAGTAATTAGATGGGTAGATTTATATAGTGCCAAAAGTAATCACTAGATGTCGCTAGTATCATTGAAGGCTCACTTTAGATAATTTGAATACCAGTGTTTCGTATACTGAACAGAGTATTCAAGAAGACACGTATTTATCAAAACACCGTATAATCTTCGAATACGACAGATGTCGTTTTTCTGTTGAAAAGTCTTATAGTTGTTTTCTATGACATGAATAACTGAATGTAAAGTGACATTAGCGCACCATATTGTTTAACATGTGTACCAGGTTATTTTGTTGTAAGGACATTTCCCGAGTCTTTGTTTTAAATCTTATTCTTGTGAGAACATTTTCATGCATTGT
>NW_013667070.1:254911-257892 GCF_000517525.1 Limulus polyphemus
GTAAAGAACTAAAAGAATGAAAATAACTTTTTGTTTGTTTAGTTACACGTGAACTAGTATCACTTGACTGTCTATATATATATATATATATATATTTCTTTTTACAGCAATAATTCAACTTACTGTAAGAGTAACTTCGTATCAAACAACCGTGTAATCTGATTATATCAGACCATGACCGAAATAAAGCGCTCAACCAACATCATCCACGCCCTAAAGCCGTTTTGGTTGTCACGTGGGTTACTCGCGCTAAAGGGAACCATTTTTTTCTTTTTTTTTAGCGTAACGCGGGAAAAGGTAACGCATACAACGAGCTCGTCACGTCCTGACTACTAACAAGTTATTTAATATACTAAGGCCAGGCCACATTTATTAAAATGCTCCGTGTATTAATATTTTTTTTGTATAAAATTCATCATATAATTAATAAATCTTTACCGTGTCACAGAACGACGTAAAACTGGAGATTACCGTATACCATTAACATACTAAGAGCCCCAAAACCCCAGTGCTCGTGTCCCCCCCCCCCAAGAAAAAGTGCCGTAAAAGTGAAAGATAAAAATGAAAAATAAGTTAATGAAACGGAAACCAAAACTGTTCAAATAGTGACATTGAAAAAACTATGGGTTCTGTTCGAAAGACATTTTCTAATATCTAATCCATCTGTTATTGTCGCGAAACTGTGTTGTAGGTGTGTGTGCTACGAGGATGTAAATAATAGTAACCCAATACACTTCGTAACAGGTGTCATTTGGAGGTAGGCTCAAAATGGCAGTTTATATGACACATTTCTGGTCAGGCCGGATTAACACATTTACGCAAATTAAGCCACAGCGCAGAGCCCCAGATGAACCAGGAGCCCACAAGTTGTGAACCTTCTTTGCCCCTCCCCCCAGGTCTTTTGTGAAATGACGCTATTGCACTTTGGATGTAACGAAGCAAGAAAAGAGAAGTATATATTACCTTTGTTACCTAGACAACTAAGCTTCACGTATTGCAAACATTACAACCAAACACTCCCTACTTGTAGTTAGACATCGTTACCTAGACAACAAAGCTTCACGTATGGCAAACATTACAACCAAACACTCCCTACTTGTAGTTATACATCCTTACTAGACAACGAAGCTTCACGTATTACAAACATTACAACCAAACACACCCTACTTGTAGTTAGACATCGTTACCTAGACAACGAAGCTTCACGTATTGCAAACATTACAACCAAACACTCCCTACTTGTAGCTAGTGATCGTTGCCTAGACAACAAAGCTTCACGTATTACAAGCATTACAATCAAACACTCCCTACTTGTAGTTAGACATCCTTGCTAGACAACGAAGCTTCACGTATTACAAACATTACAACCAAACACTCCTTACTTGTAGTTAGTGATCGTTGCCTAGACAACGAAGCTTCACGTATTACAAACATTACAACCAAACACTTCCTACTTGTAGCTAGACATCCTTACTGGACAACGAAGTTTCACGTATTCCAAACACTCCCTACTTGTAGCTAGTGATCGTTGCCTAGACAACGAAGCTTCACGTATTACAAACATTACAATCAAACACTCCCTACTTGTAGTTAGTGATCGTTGCCTAGACAACGAAGCTTCACGTATTATAATCATTACAATCAAACACTCCCTACTTGTAGTTAGACATCCTTACTAGACAACGAAGCTTCACGTATTCCAATCATTACAACCAAACACTCCCTACTTGTAGCTAGTGATCGTTGCCTAGACAACGAAGCTTCACGTATTACAAACATTACAACCAAACAATCCCTACTTGTAATTAGACATCGTTACCGAGACAAATAAATCTTTTGGATTGTAATATTTGTATAGGTATAGGAAAAGATGGCTAACTACATCTTATCCAAAGCTGTTGTTGTTATTGAACACGCCCTTGGTAATAACTAGGTATAGTTAGCCACATGAAACAGGTTACGGCAGTATGTTCATGTTACTGTTAATTTCATTACGTAAGTATAAAAAAATCATCAAATTATATTTGCCATTCGTACAAAGGCATTGTTTAATCTCTCGTCTTCTATGAATAAATTACACCTCAAGGTATCGCGACTTCTTAAAAACGGGAACTGGGTATTTCAAGTGTATGACGACTAACAATAGTAATGGGTTAGTGCGATGAATATAAACACATAACTCCCAATAAATGTCACGACACCAACGTTTACAATAACTTTAGTTGTATAATGTTAAACAAACAAACAACATGCTCTACGTGTTTCCATTAAGGACATGATTTACCATGTTCAGCAAGTCTGAGAAGACGTTGGACCATGATGTCCACCGAAACATGTAGACGTGTTTGTTTGTTTTTGACATTATACAAATAAACTTACTATGTGGATGGAAACTTTGGTGATGGAAACATTGAGAGTATGCACAAGTGTTATCAGTCTAATATAATCACATAACTCCTCCCATGGCTATTACCACAAGTACTGTCAGTCTAATATATTCACATAATCCCCCCCTCATGGCTATTACCACAAGTACTGTCAGTCTAATATATTCACATAGCCCCCCTCATGGCTATTACCACAAGTGTTATCAGTCTAATATATTCACATAACTCCTCCCATGGCTATTACCACAAGTATTGTCAGTCTGATATATTCACATAGCCCCCCTCATGGCTATTACCACAAGTACTGTCAGTCTAATATATTCACATAACTCCACTCATGGCTATTACCACAAGTACTGTCAGTCTAATATATTCACATAGCCCCCCTCATGGCTATTACCACAAGTACTGTCAGTCTAATATATTCACATAATCCCCCCTCATGGCTATTACCACAAGTACTGTCAGTCTAATATATTCACATAACTCCACTCATGGCTATTACCACAAGTACTGTCAGTCTAATATATTCACATAGCCCCCCTCATGGCTATTACCACAAGTACTGTCAGTCTAATATATTCACATAACTCC
>NW_013667070.1:258627-262608 GCF_000517525.1 Limulus polyphemus
TTTTTTACCACTACTTCGCCTCCTGTTGATGAATTTTCACCAAATTTGGCATGAAGGTTTGTTGGGTCCATGCAGAGATACATGCAAACTTACGATTTCATATTTTGTGTTTTGCAGTTTTTATGGACGTTTTTTACCACTACTTCGCCTCCTGTTGATGAATTTTCACCAAATTTGGCATGAAGGTTTGTTCGGTCCATGCAGAGATACATGCAAACTTACGATTTCATATTTTGTGTTTTGCAGTTGTTATGGACGTTTTTGTATATTTTTTACAATTACACATAAGGGAAGCAACTTTTCACGTTCGAAGATAACTGATCATGAAGTTACATAACTTCCGACCAGGGGACGGGTACTCCAGTTAGTATATAATATTCTAATTAACATTAGATATAATTTCGTTACTTATTTACAATGTAAACTGAAATATTTTTTTGTTGTTGCTAAGACAAACTTTCTACTTCCTCCGAGTCTCTGTATACTAGATAGAGGAACATTACGTAAACAATAGGGACTTTTATCAGAAGGCTGACGTCATACAATTTTATTATGAAATTAACTATAAATTTCTAACGTTCTGTTTTCGTCCCAGATTTCCTAAACAGCACTAATTATTATTTTTTCATAAAAAATATGATAATTCAAGAAACAAACATTCTCCCCCATACACAAGCTCAACATGACCAATTCTGACACCATAAAAAGCGTGAAAAACGCAGAATAATCGAAAACTGTCTATATAACTGCTTGGGACATGCAAGTGCTCGGGTTTTGTATTTTTGTGTTCAATTTATTTTTGAACCTGCGCGTTTTCCTACCATGATGAATAATTAAGTTCTCGGTAGTAACAACTCTAAAAGCACTAGATCCACAAAAACGCATATTGTTCGCAGCTATTAAAACAACAGAATGTAATTACATAACAATGGTCCTTCGATTAAGCCTAATGAAAGAAAATAGTTAAATGCGATACCAATAGAATTGAATTACGGAAAAATGATCCTTCGATTAAGCCTAATGAAAGAAAATGGTTAAATGCGTTATCAATAGAATGTAATTACGTAACAATGGTTGTACGATTAAGCCTAATGAAAGAAAATGGTTAAATGCGTTATCAATAGAATGTAATTACGTAACAATGGTTGTACGATTAAGCCTAATGAAAGAAAATGGTTAAATGCGATACCAATAGAATGTAATTACGTAACAATGGTTGTACGATTAAGTCCAATGAAAGAGAATAGTTAAATGCGATACCAACTAAATGTAATTACGTAACAATGGTTGTACGATTAAGCCTAATGAAAGAAAATAGTTAAATGTGATTTGTATAATACGAACATAGTGTTACATTATATCCTTAAGAAAAGAATAACAAAAATACAATCAGGCAGAAACATTTGACGAGTTTTTTAACTGTACCAATAACTTTAATATTTTCTTTACAAATCCATGAAGAAACACCAGTATCTCAAACGGTAAGAAAAGATATAACTGTTACACCTAGAATACTCTACATTCTCTACAGTTTACTGGATTAGAAAGTTTCCATAAATATGTTTACAGCAACAATCATATCTTGTATCAGGCAATACCGAAGAGATAAGTTAGGAAATGACATTAACTCGAAATTGGAATATGGTTTTAAAAATTACTTCTAAGATTAATAAACTTTCTAAAAAATAACCCTTTGTTTTTATCTCTTACCTTAAAACTTGAAATGATACGATCTTGATGTTAAAATAATAATAATAACGAAAATAGAACATGCGAATAAACTCACCCGATTACTGTAAAACTGGAGATCAGGGTTTCTTGTTCACACATTTACGCGTGTTATATTTAAGTATTTATTTATAAATATACATAAACCACAAAAACATAACTAAGCAATCTTGAACGAAAATTCTTAAAATGGAGGGTTATGTGTCAGTCATATATTATTACAGTCACTTAAGCCTTTCTTTTAAAAAACTTTACTTAAAATTTATTCAAATGAGGGGCTGGAGGTTGCTAATTTAATGGTTATATTACACCTTCTAATCTTATAAAAAAGACAAAATAAATACTATAATAGGATTTTTTTTAAGGATAAAGGCTGAGCTAAAGATTACATAAATTCACAAAGATTTCAAAACATTCAGAATGAACAAAATCTATAGCACAGTCTAAACTAAAAATGTTGACTGATTGTTAACTCAGTTCATCTATGTTGACTGATTGTTAACTCTAACACGGTTTCTGCCCTTTTTTACGGGTATCGGATTGTTGATGTAATTTTCAAATGAATTAACTATTATAAAAGTTCAAAGTTAAATTATTCAAAGTATTTAATATTTTGTTTTTTAATATAAAAGACACATAAAAAGTATGTGTATACAAAGAATACAGACTTGAAAATCAGTTCGTGAACCTATATTTGTAGTAAAAAACATATAAATATACCTATAATTAATAACGAATCATCTTTTTACTTCTCAGTTCAACAACAAAGCTGAAAGTTTCCTGATAACGAATAACTTGCTTATCTTTTGGCTATTAACAAACAATTATTGTATTAAAAAAGGGAGTGCAATAAAATAATAAATTATTTACTCAGATTCAAGTTCATATAACAGGCAGAAAATATAAGGTTTGTGATCAATGGACAGTATTTACACAGTAAGACATAACTACTTTACTATGATTATATATATATATTTTTAACCCAGAGGTCGCCACCAGTCGCTCCACTAAGCCTAACTTCGCCTGCGTAGTCACGTTATCTGACGATATTGGAAGTGATTATTGATTTTGTACACCTTTGAAAAAAAAAAAAAAATGGTACTTTCTCTTACCCTGTATTGCACATATACAACACATAAAACACCTACAACCTCACATTTTCCACACCCGAGTGGAATTTGGCTTTACGAAACACCTGTATAGGAGACAAGATTATCGTTTATACTGATATGTTAAATAATTATTGAAAGCTGTCGTAAGTTAATAGTGTAACACGTAAAGATCATTTTTACTGGGTCTCTTTTTCCGAACACGCTGATCACAGTATACACTTTACATTACAAGTTCATCTTCTTCCCTGACGGATTCCCAGCATTCAATGTTATGAAGACAGATGCACTTTTCTCACTCGTAATCAGAGATCTGACTTTCATAGTGAGTAAATGAGCAAACTGCTCTTTTAGGTTAGGACAAACCTAGGGGTACTATGAGGGGGGGGGGGACAACAATATGAAATTTTTGGAAAATGAGTCGTTTGTTCACAGATCTCTAACTATAATAGTCATAGCTGGTCATGTTCCGAGACACGGGGGCACGGGGGTGGGTGTCACTGTCTTGTCGTCTCATGGTAGACCTGCTGGTAAACCTGACCACTTCTATATTGTTATCTGGTCTGTCGCTTGTGTCAAAATGGTCGAGGTCTGAGCTGTCTTCGACGAATGCACTTGGCAGAGGTTCCGAAATGTTTAAATCTGCTCTTTTTCTCTCTCGCTTCTTTTGAATATAAAGTCGAAACGCCAGAACTGAAAGAAACACCAGAAGTCCAGCGCCCAGGCTCAAGGTCAAATAAAGGATACACTTCTCTTTGTTTTCTGAAAAAAAAAACACAACAACAACAACATAAACATAATTTTCTCAAACCCAAGTACGAAACATAAATTTCCTCGCTTTCTGATAATTATAAAATATTCTTTAAAATGGGCCGGACGTGGCCTACTGGCTAGCGTGCCGGACTGTGAATCCGAGGGCCCATGGTTCGCACTTTGGGGCCATGGATGCGTTATAAAAATGGCAGTCAAATTTCAATACACTTATAGTATCCCAAGAGTTGGCGGTAGTTGCTGTTGACTAGCTGCCTTCCCTTTAGTCTATCAGTTAAAAGTTAGGCCCGCATGGCCAGGAGATTAGGCGCTTGACTCGCAATCTGAGGGTCGCGGGTTCGAATCCCCGTTCACCAACACTGATCGCCTTTCA
>NW_013667070.1:262618-265494 GCF_000517525.1 Limulus polyphemus
ATATTATTTAAAGAATATAACAAAAATGGACACAGACAATATTCAAGAAGCTACCTCAAATAATGGAGCCACCGAGTGGTACAAAGGTATGTCTGCGGACTTACAAGGCTAGAATCTGGGTTTCGATACCCGTGGTTGGCAGAGCACAGATAGCCCATTGTGTAGCTTTGTGCTTAACTCAAAAAAAACAAACAATGTCCGGGTTCACTTGCAACGTATAGGAACACAATACTTACTAATATCTGTGCTAAGGTAAACCTAACATTTAACAATAGTTGTAAACTCGAATTTGCTAAGAAAAATATTTTGAAGTAGTTAATCAGATGTAGTGACCACAAGTGGTAGAGGGCAAAGACTCCTATAAAACCTACTTAAATAATAATAATAAATATTATAGTATTTACAAACATTTATAAAGAGTAAATAATAAAATAAAGGTGGTTAGGGCACTCGACTCGCAATCTGAGATTCGCGGGTTCGAATCCCCGTCACACCAAACATGCTCGCCCTTTCAGCCGTGGGGGCGTTATAATGTGATGGTCAATCCCACTATTCGTTGGTAAAAGAGTAGCCCAAGAGTTGGAGGTGATGACTAGCTGCCTTCCCTCTAGTCTTACACAACTAAATTAGGGACGGCTAGCGCAGATAGCCCTCGTGTAGCTTTGCGCGAAATTCAAAAACAAACAAACAAACAAACACCAAATAAAATGGCTAAATTACGTTTAAAATTCCATATTCCTATCTTTTCTAATCTGAAAAAAAAAATAACCATCAGATTTTGTTTTGAAATGTATCTATAGAAGACACGCGATGATGTTTTAAACTATCCAACTTTTTTTTGAAATATTTCCTTCTTTTAGAAGGCTAGTAATGTCAAAAAAAAAGTTAATTAAGTTTTATAAGAACACTTTAATATTGGGTTCCAGATCAGAGACTGTGCTCTCAAAAACTGGCCATTGTTTTCTCACTGGGAGGAGATCCCCCCCCCACTCACTTCTTACCCAACAATGTTCTTCTTGTACTTGTTAGGTTCCCGACAAAGGAGTCCTTTCTCTCTCTCTCTCTGTGCTGGAAAAATCCATCAAAAAGGCGTATCCAATCACAGCAAAGTTGCTGAATTATGTTTTCGAGTTTTATTGGACGTTCCTGACGTGATATTGGAAGTACGTCATTTCCTTGTTGTCATAAAAGACTGCATGTCGTAATTTCGAAACATTCAAGTTTGTCTTACAGCACAGAGATATTGGGTAAAGGCATACAAAGAATGTTATTCTATAACACCGAGTTTATTGAGTAACGCACTTTTTTTCTTTTTTTTTGTATGCGAAACGAAAACAGGTTATTTATAAATCAATATCGTGTAGGACTACAAATGCAAGGGGGATATATTTATAAATCAATATCGTGTAGGACTACTACACGATATTGATTTATAAATATATCCCCCTTGCATTTGTAGTCTTACACGATATTGATTTATAAATATATCCCCCTTGCATTTGGGACTACAAATGCAAGGGGGATATATTTATAAATCAATATCGTGTAGGACTACAAATGCAAGGGGGATATATTTATAAATCAATATCGTGTAAGATTACAAATGCAAGGGGGATATATTTATAAATCAATATCGTGTAAGATTACAAATGCAAGGGGGATATATTTATAAATCAATAACGTGTAAGACTACAAATGCAAGGGGTTATTTATGGGTATTTAGGTTTATTCCAGCCTCTCGTAAAAAGATTCCAAATAGAAGCTAAATAAATAAATTAATTTTTACACAATAAATACTTTACCAATATTTGAAATCATTTGTCCAATATCCAAGCACTAAAAAATTAACAGATATCCAAAGTTTATTTGCACGAAATCGTCAATATATTTGTCTCGAAGTCGTGAATGTAGCGTATATAAGGGAAACCTGTGTCGTAAACATTTCGCGAAAAATGAGGTAAAAAAATTCAAATATCTCCTGTTACCACGCAGTTTTACGAAACGTGTAGTTTCACTTTCAGCAGCTTGACTAAAATTATCTCTATAATAACCTAAACATTTCAAACAAAAATCATTTCGAAACACGTTACACTCACCGCTGATAAATTTATAGGCTGCAAACCATTCTGTCAAAAAGCCAACCACTTTCTTATCGCCTTCTATAACAGTACAGTTGATGTCCACCCCCTCCACGTTCTCGTCGCTCTGCATGTCCGTTTTGGGAGTTGATTTGATTACCGGGATAATAGGTTCCACTGATAGAGAAATATATAATACACAGATGCGGTGAGAACAGAATGCCCATATTAGACACTAGGAGTCGTATACATAAGGTGAAGATATAAGTTAAATTGGTAAAAATAAAATGTCTTACGTCAGGATAATGGGATCTATCAAAGGAAATGATAATAAGGTAAAAAATATAACTTTAAAAAAAATTAATGAGGTAAAAAATAGAACTTTTAAAAAAATAATGAGGTAAAAAATTGAACTTTTTAAAAATTAATAAGGTTAAAAAATAGAACTTTTTTAAAAAAATTAGTGAGTTAAAAAATAGAACGTTTTAAAAAATTAGTGAGTTAAAAAATAGAACTCTTTAAAACAAGGCAAAGGGAATTTATAAAGAGTTTGTTTGGAATTAAGCACAAAGTATCGAAACCCGGTTTCTAGCGTTGTAAGTCCTCAGAATTTATAAAGAGTTTGTTTGGAATTAAGCACAAAGTATCGAAACCCGGTTTCTAGCGTTGTAAGTCCTCAGAATTTATAAAGAGTTTGTTTGGAATTAAGCACAAAGTATCGAAACCCGGTTTCTAGCGTTGTAAGTCCTCAGAATTTATAAAGAGTTTGTTTGGAATTAAGCACAAAGTATCGAAACC
>NW_013667070.1:266233-275822 GCF_000517525.1 Limulus polyphemus
TACCCTAGTGTTGTAATGTTTAGTGACTACGACTTTAGGAACTTAAGCCTAAGTGGAATGGAGTAATAGTGTAATTAGAATAAGACTTATTTTTCAATATTCAACATTTCGAGACTACGACTTTAGGAACTTAAGCCTAAGTGGAATGGAGTAATAGTGTACTTAGAATAAGACTTATCTTTCAATATTCAACATTTCGAGACTACGACTTTAGGAACTTAAGCCTAAGTGGAATGGAGTAATAGTGTAATTAGAATAAGACTCATCTTTCAATATTCAACATTTCGAGATGGGAAACACGGAATTCGTTCCTAAATGAAAGAACAACTCAACTCTAAATATCACTTCAATCAATTGGTTAACACTTTATTATTAACAAGGCATCGTGACGAACAGATTTGAATGTTAGAGTACTAACATCGACGTAGAAATTAAAGGTGCAGCAACTAAACTAGGAGACAAAGAAATTCTCGAGTTGTAGTTGTTGTTTCTTATTAAGCACAAAGCTGCTCTGCCCACCACGGGTATCGAAACCCGGTTTGTAGCAGTATAAGTCCGCAGACAAACCGCTGTCCCACTGGGGGAGCACCGAGCTGTGGTAGCACAAGAAAAAACAACATATTTCTTACAAACTAGAAACTACATGTAATTTCGTCAGACACGAAGTAATAAGAGCGTTTTCAGCTAAAATCAATAAAATAATACCATAAAAATATAAAAAATAAATAAATATTATCCAAGGGGGCCAAGGGACATGACCCCCCCTATTTTCCTGAGGGGAAAATACAAGTAAAAAATATTTATTACTCAATTTGTGAAACCCTAAAATAACTTATTATTGATAACGTTTTTGCTCCCCGGTTTACGAACCTGCAATGCTAAAATCCAGGGTTCGATACCCCGCGCAGATAGCCTCTTACGTAGCTTTGCGCAAAACAACAACAATAATGTATTACTTTTACTAATTAATATATTATTAAAGAATTACATGTAACGTTACAACTAGGCCTATATTTGTAATTTAAGATTATATTCTGATTCTAGCGTTGGGTACCCCCCCCCCTTTCAAAAAACCCTATATTTGCTCCTGTGATTAGGACACAGTGTCACCAGTAATAACTTTCAGTTAAACATATTAAAAGTGGAGACACAGCACAAATATAACTCAGAATCAAAATAGGAGTGTTTAGTCACGTGCGAGTTTAACGCGCTTATGGAAGTCATAGAGTAAACAGATAAACAGAACAGAAAATCGGAAGCAGTTTTAATGACGTAAGTTAAGAGCACTTAACTATGCTACTCTGATAAGTGACTTTTTTTTTTTTCAATGTTTACTTGGAACTACTCCACGTGTTTGTCAAAGTCAAGTAATGAAATCATTTGGTTTAACCAAATAGAGAAAGCAAACACAGGTTATGGAATTCGTTGCAAAACTACCCCTGGTGTTTGTCACTTTAATCCAGTTGTTTGTCGATTTAAAGTATGAAATTATTCGGTTTCGTTAAATAGAAATAGCAAACACAATGTTAGGAATTAGCTGTGTAACACTACCGTAATGGTTGGAATTATTTGTAAAAAATTGATAATAGTATTGTAGATTAAATATATATTCAACCAATCCTGTAACTGAAAGACATTCTCGCCCACCTGGCAGTAGGTTTTGAATCGCTGTACTTTTAATTCCGTCGTTATTTTCTTCTCTAATCTCTGGACTTGATGTTGTAGAGTCGTAGCTGGCTTCCTTCTGGAACACCTTATGATCTTCTTCAGGGTCATTTTTATCTTTTTCTAGCCCTAGTTCAGGATCTCTTAGTATTTCTTTGGGAACTGGGTAATAGATTAAAAAAAATATATGTAAATTTATTTGCCAAAGTAAAACGTCCACTTTTAGTATTATCCAAGAGATTTAATTAACAATAGAAGTTAACAAAACTGTTTTCTTTAAAATGGCTAAAGAATGATCAGGTTTTATAACAAAACACTTTTGGATTGAGACTCTATGTTTTCGGTTCGTTAGATCATTCCACTTACCGCATGTGTAAACTACTTTCAAAAACAACGAGGATCCCTGGGGACAACTCGGGTCACCAAAGGTGTCCTTGTCAGCTGCAATAGAACACTTTCTTTTCCCGAGGCAGCTTCTGAGTACCGTTTCCGTTGCATAACTGACTTGACAATCTGTTAAAACCACGAAAATATTTACATTTTTGATCTATAAATAATTCAAACTAATGTACTCCCAAATGATTATGTCTAATAGAGAGTTATTCTATTTTTTATTTTCAACTGTTTCCCGAGGCAGCTTCTGAGTACCGTTTCCGTTGCATAACTGACTTGACAATCTGTTAAAAACACGAAAATATTTACATTTTTGATCTATAAATAATTCAAACTAATGTACTCCCAAATGATGTGTCTAATAGAGAGTTATTCTATTTTTATTTTCAACTCTTTCGGGATTCTTCAGAATAACGTGATTTAAAATGATTAAACCTAGTTTACAGATTCGTACCGACATTAAGACCAGAATACATGGTTTTTTGTAAACACTGGAAGTAGCTTCACGGTGATAAGATGGTAAGCCTCACCCAGTGGCACAGCGGTATGTCTGCAGACCTACAACGCTAGAAACTGGGTTTCGATATTCGTGGTGGGCAGAGCACAGATAGCCCATTGTGTAGCTTTGTGTTTAATTAGAATCAATCAATAAGTAATAATTCCTGAAACTGCCTTGACTTCACATTTCTTACCCTTTATCACAATAAATGCTTAAGAACAAATCAATGTTTCGTTTCAGTGTGAAATCTGGAAACTGTCCGAAATAGTGTCGGTCTTCTTTGGACTCTTTTATATGTTGTCTGTTTGTTTTGAATTTCGTGCAAAGCTACACGAGGGCTATCTGTACTAGCGGTCCCTAATTTAGCAGTGTAAGACTAGAGAGAGAAGGCAGCTAGTCATCACCACCCACCGCCAACTCTTGCGCTAATCTTTTACCAACGAATAGTGGGATTGATCGTCACATTATGACGCCCCCACGGCTGAAAGGGCGAGCATGTTTGGTGGGACGGGGATTCGAACCCGAGACCCTCAGATTGTGAGTCGAGCGCCCTAACCACCTGGTCATGCCGGGCTTTATGTTGTCGACAACTTACTTAACCATATTTCGTTCTGCTTATTTTCTTATTTGTCTTATGTTCTGTCCAAGATATTTTCGCTTTAGATATTGTCCACGTTTCAGCACCATACAGTAGGGTTGACCACACGTAGTATGTGACTAGTCTCATCCATGTTGTTATGTTAATGTTTATATTTTTGACATGGTGTTAAATAACCTCATGGCTATTTATATTCTTCTTTGAATTTCCACTTCTCTCTTATCATCTTCGGTGCTCATGTGTCCCAAATATATAAACACCTTTGATTTGTTCAATTGATGTTCTCTCTATAGTTAGATTAATTCTAGGTACATCTAGGCTCTTAGTTACTACCACTGATTTGGTCTTTTTTTTTTAGTATTCATCTCCGTTCCATAGTATTTTCTCTTTTTTCATTTACTTCTTTTACTAACTCTTGTAGATCTGATACACTTAGAATTAGTAGTGCTGTTTCATCTGCATATCTTAGGTTGTCGATGTTAATTCCACCGATCACTACTCCCTTTATATGTTCTATGTCTCTAAATATGTTTTCTGTGTATAGGTTGAACAAAGTACACGATAATACACATCCTTGTTCTTAGGCCTCTCTGGATCTTAAATTCCAGTGTTACTCCCTGTTCTGTTCTTACTACTGCTGCTTGTTCCCAATACATCTTTGTGATGATCTGGAGATCTTTCTCATCAATTCCTATCTCCCGTAAGCATTGTGTCATCTTTAAGTGTTTGACCCTATCAAAAGTCATAGTGTAAGGTATATACATTTTGTTGGACCTGTATGGCAGGTTCACAGGCTGTTCTCAGATTAAAAATACCTTCTCTTGTGCCACATTCTGGGCCTAATCCACTCTGTAAGTTGCTTACCTTTGTTGGACCTGTATGACAGGTTCACAGGCTGTTCTCAGATTAAAAATACCTTCTCTTGTGCCACATTCTGGACCTAATCCACTCTGTAAGTTGCTTACTTTTGTTGGACTTGTATGGCAGGTTCACAGGCTGTTCTCAGATTAAAAATACCTTCTCTTGCGCCACATTCTTGGCCTAATCCACTCTGTAAGTTGCTTACTTCTTGGTCTATTTTGGTTGCTATTCGTTGCTGTATTACTTTCAAGAATAGTTTGATGATATGACTCGTTAAAGTGATTGTTTTAAAGTCTGTACAGTTCTGTGCTTTGGGTGTTTTTGGTAGTGGAACAAGTATAGATTGCTTCATTTCGGTTGGTATGTATCCAGTGTTATATATTATATCCATAAGTCAGTTATAATATTAAGGTTGTAGTTACTAATGCTTTCAACACCTCTGCTGACATCCAGTTGTCTTTCCATTTTTCATTAAGCTTATGACTTTCCACACTTCATCTTTAAGGATGGTTTGTCCAGTTGTTGCTCCAAAGTCTGGAATTGGTTCTCTATCATCATCACATAGTTCCGTTATGTATTATACCCATCTTTCTGAAATCTCTTATTGATCAAATAGGATATTCCCATTTTTGCATTTTATGCATCCATTGTCTTCTCTTGTGTTGTTTAATTTTTTTTTTACTTTATCATGAAATTCTTTGGATCTACGTAGACTTTCAAGTTTCTCAATCTCCTGACATTGGTCTGTCAGCCAGTTTTCTTTCACTTTTCTGCCTTCAGTTGTTATATATCTATTTATTGCTTCATATTTGACAGTATTCTTTTATTCCTATCTTAATTACATCTTCTTCAGTATCTCATTAGTCAACTATTTCATTTTCTTGTTTTTAATTGGAAGTATTTCTTTGAGTGATGTTTTTATTTTGTCCTTAACCTGTTTTCAATCTTCTTTCTACCATATCTTTTTCATCCATTGTGTAGTCTGATTGATTGTTCTAGTTCTCGTATGTACAATAGGTCAAAGTTATTTATCATTGCAACATTGTATTTTATGTTATAGTCATCACATTTTAATAGGTCAACATCCAAACTTCAATTTCATTACTGCTGGATTAAAATCAGAGTTGACATCAGCTCCTGGGTATGTCTTTACCAATTTCACAAATAAAAGTACATTTAATATCTTACCCAAGTTCTCAACGATTTTACTTAAGGATATTCAACTCTGGTTCAAACAAAAATTCATCCACTGTCTTACCTTGGTTTCCAGCACCCTCTGGTACCCCAAATCGAGTTCCACCAAACGAAGCAGAGTATATAACAATCCTCATAGAGTTCCACCAAAAAGACACTTAATATCTTACCCAAGTTCTCAACGATTTTAATTTAGGATATTCAAATCTGGTTCAAACAAAAATTCATCCACTGTCTTACCTTGGTTTCCAGCACCCTCTGGTTGCAAACACTCTGGTACCCCAAATCGAGTTCCACCAAACGAAGCAGAGTATATAACAATCCTCATAGATTTCGAACAGCGCAATCTTAGCCGTTGTCCATCGCAAGCAATCTCATTGTAAAAAATATCTGTGAGGAGGAAATAAAACAATAGGAACGTTACAAGAAAACTGGAAATAATTAAAACCCGCTAAATCCTCAAAAAGAAAAAACAGCAACAGAAAAAACGCATTTGGATTGATTAAAGCGCACACTAGTCCTTATGAATGTTTGTTTTTAATTTCGCGCAAAGCTACACGAGGGCTATCTGCGCTAGCTGTCCCTAATTTAGCAGTGTGAGACTAGAGGGAAGGCAGCTAGTCATCACCACCCATCGTCAACTCTTGGACTACTCTTTTACCAAGGGATAGTGGGATTGACCGTCACATTATAACGCCCCCATGGCTGAAAGGGCGAGCATGTTTGGTGGGACGGGGATTCGAACCCGCGACCCTCAGATTGCGAGTCGAGCGCCCTAACCACCTGGCCATGCCGGGCCTCCAGTCCTTATGAAATTAAAGAAGCTGCATCAGGACTAGGACCGTATTTCCAATTAGTGAAACTGGACTTGGGTCCTGCGCGTGCAAAGCCTGGAAGGATAATATTTTCCAAACGTATAGATTTGAGAGGGGGATATCAAAAAGTGAAAAAAAAAAAACGAGAAACAGACAAGCAAAAAGTAGGTTTCATTTATTTTAACTTTTATTTTTTACACTTCGCGTTTGTTTCTGCAATTTGCTTTTACTTCTCATATACAGGAGGTGGGGGCTCTTGAACAACTGCCCGTAAAATCTAAATAAGAACTCTTTATCACAACCATAAATTTCCTAGATTTAACGAACATTCTCAACCAAAATACTTGTTGTTGATGAAAAATAGGATAACAACAACAGAACGATCCTTTGATTTTCAATAAAATTATGTCTACTTTATGAAGGTTGTGTTGTTAAATATTTCATAGAAACACAATTACCTTATTTATTTCAGGCTTATTTTGTGTGATTTACTATCATTTTCAGACTTACCGTGTGTGATTTACTATCATTTTCAGGCTTATCATGTGTAATCTCTTAGCATTTTGAGGCTTACTCTGTATGACCTGCTATTATTTTTAGACTTACTGCATATGGCTTGCAATCATTTTCAGACTTACCGTGTGTGAGTTGTTATCATTTTTAGGCTAACCGCGTGTGACCTGTGATAAATTTTAGGCTTAACGTATATATCTACTATCATATTCAGACTTGCCGTGTGTGATCTACTATTATCAACGCTGTGTTTTTAATACATAATAATAACAACACATTAATATTCAACATTTATTTGTTTGTAGTATAAGCACAAAGCTACACAATGGGCTATCTGTGCTTTGCCCACCAGGGGTATCGAAAACTGGTTTCTAGCTTTGTAAGTTCGCAGACTTACCGTTGTGCCACTAGGGGGCTTTAATATTTAAGTAAGATGAAATAACAGGTTAAATAAAATACCCTCAAATATACCAGTAGCATCTTAAAATAGAATTAAACTCTTGTGTTCTATTTCTAAGTGGTTACTTATATACAACGTTTTAATCTTTTACGTGTAGTTAAATTTTAAACAGAAACTTTACGCTTAACCGAAAACAGAGACAGCTTACTTGACTTGAAAGTTTAATGATTATTATATAACACTAAATTAAATATTGATAGGATTGATGTATTCTGTACACATGAAGCGAATATTAATTCATTAACTTACGAATATCAACCTTCTTTAGTCACAAACTCTGAAGTTTATCTAATCATCATAATATTAATTAAAAGTTATTTAAACTTTGTTAATATTATAGAAACTTATACGTGCAAAATTTTGGGCAAACCTTGAATAAGAGACACTGAAAATACGAGAAAAGGGGACTTATGATAAACTTAATTGGCATATACATTTTAAAGTATTTTTTTCATTGTATTAAGTTAAGCCTCTTTTTGATGTCAAGTCGACTGTTGAAAGAAGTGACACACTGTAATAAGTAATAAATTATTAATCCCAGAACTACCAGCGAAGCCCATATCCAATCAACATTTTAATAAACACATTTTTCTAAACTATTTAGGCACTAAATTGCTTTAGGCTTACAGGTTAGCAGGTTACAGTGTCACGAGTGTTATCTTCAATAATTCCCAAGCTAACCGCACGAGGCCTGTTATCATTTTCAAGCTTACTCTGATCTACTACTACTTTTAGGCTTATTTTGTATGATTTACTATAATTTTCAAGCTTATCATGTGTAATCTCATCATATTCAGACTTACTACATATGGCTTGCGATCATTTTCAGACTTACCGTATGTGAGTTGCTATCATTTTCAGGATAACCGCGTGTGACCTACTATTATTTTCAGGCTTACCACGTATGGCCTGCTATCATTTTCTGGTTTACCGTGTGTGACCTACTATTATTTTCAGGCTTACCACGTATGGTCTGGGATCATTTTCAGGTTTACTGTGTGTGACCTACTATCATTTTTAGGCTTATCACGTATAGCCTGCTATCATTTTCTGATTTACTGTGTGTGACCTACTATAACTTTTAGGCTTACCACGTATGGTCTGGGATCATTTTCTAGTTTACTGTGTGTGACCTACTATCATTTTTTTAGGCTTACCATGTATGGCCTGCTATCATTTTCTGGTTTACCGTTCATGATATACTAGCATTTTTAGGCTTACCACGTATGGCCTGCTATCATTTTCTGGTTTACCGTTCATGATATACTAGCATTTTTAGGCTTACCACGTATGGCCTGCTATCATTTTCTGGTTTACCGTTCATGATATACTAGCATTTTAGGCTTACCACGTATGGCCTGCTATCATTTTCTGGTTTACCGTTCATGATATACTAGCATTTTCAGACTAACTGTATGTGGTTTGCTATTATTAGCTAAATCTCATATGTTTTAAATCATAAAAACTTCACTGGAAGGTTTTAAATGTTTTATTCTTATCCAGCCTTTCTCTTCTCTTGTGTTTTATAAAACAGTGCTAGTACCATTAGTAATATAGCGAATGTTAAACAAAATTCAAGTTTCTAAACAACAACAAAAAATCAGGCTTTATTACCTGGTCGGCATTTGTACGCTACTTCGGCGTATTTTCTGACACCAGGGCATGGATCACCTCCTAAAGTTTCAGGCGATGTCCTCATCTTACACACCCGTTGCTCTCTGCAGGCGGCTTCCACTGCCTGTAAGAAAGCATACTAAGCTGGTTATCAGTATTATCTGCGGCAGCAGCACTGCCAGTTATAACACAATATACCCTAGCGCCATCTGTGATAAGGTAAAAAAACTATTAATTTGAGTACTCACCTTAAAAGGCATTGATTAGACATAATTTCATAGCCCCAATTTACCTTCTGGTGTGTTCAATTTAGAGTAGAATTTATTTAAACCAATACTGACGTAAAAAGTATTTTTAACGAAAATATTATCTTCAGAACTAAAAGTTGTCTTAGAGTTTTTAGAGTATCGAAGCCAGATTTTTAGTGTCATAAGCCCTAAAACTTACTAGTGAGCCACCAGGGGCTTCCAGTATGCCGTGACTAGTGTTAATAAACCTACCAGTGTATATTAGCACTGTATGTTATTAGCTATCCAGTGGCTCAGCGGTAGGCCTTGGGTTTATAACGCTAAAAATCGGGTTTAGTATGACGGCCTAACACTACTACTACTACTACTATTTGTCATAGTATGACTGCATGTAATTTTACAAGTTTTATAATAATGTGTTTGGCTGAAAGTCAACCAGTCACAGTGTAAAATATCAACACGTGACTGTATCCGGTGCGTTTCATTTCTTACGATAAAAGAGGTGGGATTTTTTTATTCACCATTTCCATTATTATTTCCAGTACTATACGTATATTGTGTATTGTATCGTATTTTAGAGGGTTCCATTGATCCAAACAATAACTACGAAAATGCCCGAGGTTAAAATTTTGAAATATTGGGCCCCTCTGGTGGTAGTATTTGTTACTGTTAACATTGTAGAACTGTGTCACTATGTGGCACCCCAAGCGTTACTGCACTATGTTATAT
>NW_013667070.1:276239-284686 GCF_000517525.1 Limulus polyphemus
GCCTATCTTTATACACACGTGCCAAAATACTATAATCATGTTATATAGAGTTAGATAAGGTTTGTGAATGCTTTAAGCCTAACAGACGATCAGATTTAGTGTTTTAGGATAATTGGTTTTGAGTAGATGCTTTCAGAAGTTTTATTGTTATAAATTAATACAGATTGAATCGAGTCTCTTTAAGTGACAGATTATCTTTTAAACTGAGCCATTATGGTTCTTTAGCCAACACTTTACTAAGACTATCAATGCAAGTGTTAAACAATAAAAGGTTAGGCCTAATATATCCTTATGTTATTCTCACGTGCTTGTCACTGTTTAAAGTTTTGAAACTTAGGGTGTTCACTATCAATAAAAGTTTGCCAGAGTTGTGTTTGTTATTTTTAGTCTTTTATGCGTTTTGTGCGTGAATTTGAGCTGCTTTCTGCAAATACTTAAAATCTCAGCTTCCATAAAAAGTGACCTTGAATATCGTGAACAATTCGATGGATTATTTGAATGGTGGTTCTATGTGTTACATAAACCAAGTACAAGTCTTTCATTACCCAGATATTTTTATCTAGCGTTGAAAACCCGCCCTATTGTTTATTTAAAAGAAGTGTATAAAACAAAAAGTACTGCCACCTTCTGGTTACTTTTTGAGTTGGCTGCAGTAGCAACAATATAAATAGCAACTTTTCCAGCTGGAAAGTTTCCAGTGTACCAGTAGAGGGCATATGAGTCAATGAACAAGATGCATTTAAATTTCTTTCAGTGCTTTGAACTCAGAAATAGTTTAGCTCACTCATTATAAATGGCATTTCACACAGATAACAATATAGTAAACATATATATGATGTGTGAGTAAATCACATTTCACACAGATAACAATATAGTAAACACATATATGATGTGTGAGTAAATCACATTTCACACAGATAACAATATAGTAAACATATATATGATGTATGAGTAAATCACATTTCACACAGATAACAATATAGTAAACACATATGTGATGTGTGAGTAAATCACATTTCACACAGATAACAATATAGTAAACACATATATGATGTGTGAGTAAATCACATTTCACACAGATAACAGTATAGTAAAACATTTACGTGATGTGTAAGTAAATCACATTTCACACAGATAATACAGTAAACATTTACGTGATGTGGGTAAATGACATTTCACACAGATACGTGATGTGTGAGTAAATGACATTTCACACAGATAACAATATAGTAAACATATATATGATGTGTGAGTAAATCACATTTCACACAGATACGTGATGTGTGAGTAAATGACATTTCACACAGATAACAATATAGTAAAAATATATATGATGTATGAGTAAATCACATTTCACACAGATAACAGTATAGTAAACATATATATGATGTGTGAGTAAATCACATTTCACACAGATAACAATATAGTAAACATATATATGATGTATGAGCAAATCACATTTCACACAGATAACAGTATAGTAAAACATTTACGTGATGTGTAAGTAAATCACATTTCACACAGATAATACAGTAAACATTTACGTGATGTGGGTAAATGACATTTCACACAGATACGTGATGTGTGAGTAAATGACATTTCACACAGATAACAATATAGTAAAAATGCACGTGATGTGCAATTAAGAAAGTCTAGCTACAATTGTGTGAACTCAAGTTACCATAGAAACCCAGTAAAACGCTAGGAATGGGTGAAATTATATTTTTTGTTGCAGTTCTCTGCTCGTCCCTTTCGTTTTACGTTTCAGACCTAAACATTTTAAACAATACACTCCAGCAGACGCGGTCCACCAATGAAAATAAAAAATACAGTACAATATATTCTGTACAAAACATCAGACATATCCTTTCCTTATATGGTCACAGCTCGACTGAACAGAAAAGGACTTTCTAAGAAGTGTTTTTCTCCAAAACCAATCTAACCCAGAGGGATCACCAGAAACAAAATAAAGGTCAGTTCTTCTTCTTATCAGCAATTAGTATTATTCTAGTGGTCTAACCCAAAGGAATGACCAGAAACAAAGTAAAGGTCAAGTCGTATTCCTACCGTTTCTATTCCAGTAAAGATAGGTTTAGTTCATCCAAGCCATTTCTATCCCAGTAAAGATAGGTTTAGTTCATCCAAACCGTTTCTCTCCCAGTACAGATAGATTTAGTTCAGCTATTTCTCTCTTCAGACCACTAGAATAATACTAATTGCTGGTAGGAATAAGACTTGACCTTTACTTTGTTTCTGGTCATTCCTTTGGGTTTGACCACTAGAATAATACTAATTGCTGGTAGGAATTCGACTTGACCTTTACTTTGTTTCTGGTCATTCCTTTGGGTTTGACCACTAGAATAATACTAATTGCTGGTTTGGATGAACTAAACCTATCTGTATTGGGAGAGAAACGGTTTGGACGAACTAAACCTATCTGTACTGGGAGAGAAACGGTTTGGATGAACTAAACCTATCTGTACTGGGAGAGAAACGGTTTGGATGAACTAAACCTATCTGTATTGGGAGAGAAACGGTTTGGATGAACTAAACCTATCTGTACTGGGAGAGAAACGGTTTGGATGAACTAAACCTATCTTTACTGGGATAGAAACGGTTTGGACGAACTAAACCTATCTGCACTGGGAGAGAAACGGTTTGGACGAACTAAATCTATCTGTATTGGGAGAGAAACGGTTTGGACGAACTAAACCTATCTGCACTGGGAGAGAAATGCAATGACTGAACTGCAGGAACTTTGGCTCTGCATGAAAGGAATATTTAGAATTCTGTACGAAGTTCTGTATTTTCTTATTTGAATTTCAAACATTTTTCTGGTATAATAGTGGATATTTTCTGTCCATACATCGAACATCGCAGTTCCTTTACCTCTGAAGAGCCAGCCTCCTTAGTTCGGAAGTTCGCTAAAAGCCAGTATATCTCCAAACAAGTAAGTATTATGTTAGTTGCTTAGAGTCTCAGAGGGTATTGGAACTATATCCTTATTCCGAGTTTTAGCGTACACTTAAAAAGTTAGTCACAAACTGACAATAAAGAATTGAATCGACGGACAAAAAAATATATTCAAACGAAACTACTGATGTCGAATGCCTAGAATTCAGATGGATAATGAGTTACGTCTCGTAATCTTAAAGAAGTTCAAGAATAAGTGGAAAATCTTGAAGGCCTAGAAGCTCTGAGTTTTCAGGTTACGTCTTTGGATTACGAATGATAAAGATGTCGATTTAGGCATTAAATAAAAGTTAGAATATTTATGTATAATTAGGAAAAAAACGATTAACTATCCCTTACAGCAAAAAGCATAAGGATTTTAGCAAATAAATGGTTTAGGTAATTAATATATTGATATATAAATATATATATATATATGAACAGTAGCCTCCAGGTGGCTCTTGGAGTTTCTAACGCTAAAAATCGGGTTTTGATACCTGCAGTGAGCAGTTCATTGTGTAATTTTGTTTTTAAATATAAAAAAAAACCAAGAAATATGGACGATAAAGTGTTTACTTTTACTATTACTTTAATCAGCCTGACGAGATTTCTCGGAACTAAAATAATGAAAAACTGTTAGGGTTAGAAAAAACGTCAGTTTGGAGTGTAAAATATACTGCTTGGTTCACACGACAGGAAGAAACTACCAAAACTTTTGTTCTTAAATATGTCATTGACTAAGCAGGCAGAAAAGTTACTCAAGTAGTTGTTTATGTATAGCAGCAATATCAGGATTGAAATGTTAAAGTCTTGATGTTTCTACTATAATCACTTTAATTTTACATTGTTTATAGCAGGAATATCAGGATTGAAATGTTAAAGTCTTGATGTTTCTACTATAATCACTTTAACTTTACATTGTTTATAGCAGGAATATCAGGAATGAAATGTTAAAGTCTTGATGTTTCTACTATAATCACTTTAATTTTACATTGTTTATAGCAGGAATATCAGAATTAATGTTTTTGTTGGCAGACTGACGTTGAGCCCCCCCCCCCCCAAAACAACAACAACATACAGAGTGTTTTATAATATATATTTTTTTAAGCTTCATTTCTTTGTCTTAAAGCACAAAGATATACAACGGGTTATCGGTGCGGTGCCCACCGCCGAAATCGGAAACCCAATTCTAAGCGTTATAAGCCCTCAAAGTTATCGCTGAGCTACCAGGGGGCTTTCTACTTTTCAAACATAATATGAATGAGGTGCACAAAAAAAGAAACCAAAACGTATATGTATTTTTTTTTTTTTTTTAGTATTCAATCGATTATAAGCAGATTTCCACAATGTGTCGACTAAAGCTATAAATAGATCGTCCAATTAGAGTTCAGCTAACAAAATTTCGTCTGCGCATTAACGAATCAAATCATGTGAAAAATAATTTAATTAAGGAATGTTACACGGTTGTGACAAATCAATTTCAAAAGTTACACGTGATTGATTTAATAACTAAAACCATTTTTTTTTAAATAAGAAGCTTTACCATCAATGTAAACTTTATTTGCAAATTTTATTCGTCGTGTTAAGAAAACTATAAAACAGAAAAAAAAAGAAAACCAGAAGATAAATTGTATATGGTACCTATTGTTGATACATCATTCAGACAACAGAGGGAGCAAGAGTACAATGCGCTGGAACTATTTTCAATATTATCTCAATGCAACTTAAACTCTCTATAAGGAGGGGGGGGGGACAAAAAACCATGCTCACCCGAAGTGCTTCTGGAGAGAGACAGATATTCGAGTCGTTCCGCGGGATATAGGTGTCGCCAAGTGTTTCCGGTGGGCAGAGTTGGAAGGAAGGAACCGGCCTCCCATACTGGACTAGGTTGATGCTAATGACAGTGTTGGGAAAACACTCAATCTTTAGCTCGTTTCCATCGCAAGCGTGGACTTGGAAAGTGCGAAGAGTTCCTGATAATAAAGCTACAACCAAATGAAAAAAAAAAAGAACAACAAAAATCAGTTCTTCAATTCTAAAATTAAACAGGTTTGTTGTAACAAAATACTTTTCTTTTGCTTGCGAGTTTTCGATCCTCTTACAAGAGCCTTCATCGGGCAACAATACTCATTACATTGTTGCCCGATGAAGGATCTGATAAGAAGGTCAAAGCTCGCAAACAAAACAAAAATCACTTCTTCAACTGTAAAATTAAATAGGTTTCTTGTAACACTAAGTTAACTTTTCTCTAGTTAAAATATTTTTCTTTTTTTTGCGAGCTTTCTACCCTCTTACCAGAGCCTTCATCGGGCAACAATACTCATTACATTGTTGCCCGATGAAGGATCTGATAAGAAGGCCAGAAGCTCGCAAATAAAAGAAAAGTATTTTAACGTAAGTAAAAGTCGGTGTATTAACATTAATTTACCTACCTTATAAATCTTAAAACAACAACAACATTAAGTTAAATTTGATGTGGCGAAAGTGGCGTCATCATTGGCAACTATTGAAATATAATTTCAGAAAATTTAAAACATTTACGGAATAATATAGATTAAATTTGCACGCGCTAATTTAAAGTAAATACAAAAATTCCACAATTTCTTTGATTTATTTTTTTAACACTCTAGTTAAGTCACATAACCTACTTGTCTTCCGTTGGGCTTGCTTTTTGTTGGGCTATTGATGCTGTGCCCAACGCAGGAATCGAAACCCGATTTTCAGCGTTATAAGTCTTCACAAAAGGGATGAGTATTAAGATAAATGGAGAGAGATTCCATGGGTAAGAACTTGAGTAACTCATCTGGGACATACAATGTTAAGATCCGGGGTTCGATTTCCTTCGATGGATAGCTCAAAGTGGCTTTGTGGTAAAATATACAAACAAATCGTAAATTACTTAAAAGAGTCAATGTATTTTAATAAACTATTTGAACCGGCCTGATGATAATGAAAATCCGTAAGTTATTAAACTTGGATGTGAAGATTGAAAAGCTGTAAGCCCATAAAACTTCTCCAGGAAATTAATAAGAGATTAAGTTTGTTTTCAGTGCAAAACTACTCTTTCTGTCCAACACGGAAATCGTTGTAAGTTCGTAAACTTACCACTGACCCACTGGGGACAAAGAATGAAGTAACTTAAGCTTTTGAAACTTTTAAACTTGAAGGTAAAGCTTGAATGTATTTTAACAACCTAACACAGATTAACAAAGATAACAAGACGGAAGTAGAAGATGCGGATATGACGTCACCTGAAGCCATCTTAACAAGCCATCAAAAATTAATAAACATAGCAAGATGATACTTTAAGAAGTAAATAAAACACAGTCATCATCCCATGCACGCACCAAAGCACACAATCCGATAGTACTGTTACCAATTCATAGAGGGAGCAAATTATTTTTTGGACACCGTTGAAAAATATTTGTCCGATGTGCAAATATTTTTTGTGCTTGTTTACTTGTTAAGCTGTCTGTGCTCTGCCTACCGCGGGAATTGAAACCAAATTTTTAGCGTTGTAAGACCTCAGACTAACCAATGAGCCACCGGATTGGAGGACTATAAAAAAAAAGTAACAAGTGTTTTGTTTGCTTTCTAGAATCAACTGGATAGGTTTTACTCAAAATTAAAAATACTGTATGAATGTTTATAACTATCGTTTCCTCAGTCTTTTCTAGAGGTTTGGAAATTAAATGTTTTAAGGACGAATACAAAATTATTATAATAAAATACGAAATTTCTTTATCAATATAATTAATGTTTGATAGACATTGTGGCTATTTTTCAAATAAATATAATAGGACATAATTTACAGTTATTTTTGATAGAGGGCGCTACCGTATATATATATATCTACATATATTTTAATCAAATTTAAACACTGTAGAGATATTTTGGAAAATGACGGCGTAGTATTTGAGTTGATTTATGTATACAACTGTTAAATGCAGTGAAGAGGAAACGAAGCACCGGGATCCATGCGGTTGCTATGGAAACGGGTTAGAAGCATTGAGAAAGCTGGTAAATACGAGTATCCAGAACACACTACTTGATAGATGGTCCTTTGGAAATGTACATAAAACATGATTCTTCATTAAGGCTGTAGCTCTCGAGATTGATCATGGATAAGTAATAACTCCAAATAGGTAAAATATACCAAAAAAAAAAACAATTCTGGTTTAACACATTTTTTTTTTTTCCAAAAGAACTTTTGACACAAGAATTTTACAAGCTACTTGTTAATAGCAAGTTTTCAAACTAAATAATTTCTATCACCGAGTCCCTTCAACGTCACTAACTCAAGTTCTTTACAGAGTGAATATAATTATAACTCTGGCATTTTTCACCATTTTTAAAATAAAACTTAGATCGGACAAGACCTGCTAGACATTTTTTATTGTGCTCTTTACGTTAAAAAGTTAGTGTCCGAGAGAAACAGAGAGAGGAGCCTTAAAGATTTAGAAGCTATTTTTATATGTACACTTGAAAAGAATTGTTAGGTACTGGTAGCACTTGCGATACCTGAGCCCATAGCGTGTGTTTGAGATTCAAAGCCTATCTTTATAATTTTAAGATTTAGTTCAGTCATCTCGGTTTACATACAAACCTTTAAAACACATAACGAACGAAGAACAAAGCTACACAAAAGGCTATCTGTGCTCTGCCCACCACGGGTATCGAAACCCGGTTTCTAGCGTTCTAACTCCGCAGATATACCGCTGGGGGGTTAAATGATAATGTTTGTTTGTGTGTGTGTGTGTTTTCTTACAACAAAGCCATATCGGACTATCTGCTGTGTCCATCGAGGGGAATCGAACCCGACATATTCCAAACGGACGCGTCTAACTTACCCATTACGTAGCATCACAGCGGTATGAGTTTCAACTCACCTCTAAATCTTATTCTGCCTACACGTGGTCCTTAAAAGTACAATCTTAGCCGTCATAATCTAACTGTTAGTTAGAAAAACTCTGAACCTCTGTCGATATGGTAGTAGAAACAACGCCCTGTCTATAACTCAACAACACAAACTATATAAGGTGATCCGTATCATCCCTTTGAATAGCAGGTAGCACATTCACCTTCGACAAGTTGCTTAGAGGCCTACACAGGTGGCGCATTGGTTCGAAAAATAATTTACAAGGCTTAACAGGGTGGCCAGAACGGACAGCTAATGGGTGTGGAGAATCTCCACCTTTCTTCACTCCCATTAGACACGTTGGCGTGATTTTCTCGAACTGTCTACTTGTTTTCACCGAGTTCGCATTGAAAAAAAATGAATAAAGTCGTACAGGAAGGATTAAAGTTACATCTTTGGTTGGTGTTTCTCAGCTTGCATGCCAGAGCCTCGTTATCAAAATATAATATTATCGTTCCTTCTAGATTGTTTGCTTGTTTTGAATTTCGCGCAAAGCTACACGAGGGCTAATCGTCCCTAGTTTAGCAGTGTAAGACTAGAGGGAAGGCAGCTAGTCATCACCACTCACCGCCAACTC
>NW_013667070.1:284899-296846 GCF_000517525.1 Limulus polyphemus
CCAACTCTTTGGCTAATCTTTTTTTTCCAACGAATAGTGGGATTGACCGTAACATTATAACGCCCCCATGGCTGAAAGGGCGAGCATGTTTGGTGGGAGGGGGAATTCGAACCCGCGACCCTCAGATTGCGAATCGAGCGCCCTAACCACCTGGCCATGCCGAACCCCTTCTAGATTGTAAAGCCTCAGTATTAGTTCTCTTTAAACTGTAGGACCTCTTAGGCATTAAAACGTAAAAACACATAATCGTAACGTGTAGAATGTGTTATTATTTGAAATAACATTTTCGAACGATTATTTTTACACACACATTTTACAACTGTTGACATTTTATTATTTTATAATAATAACCAGTTGGAGTACCCGTCCATGTTATGTAAATTCATGATTAATGAAAGGTTATCTTAGGACATGAGAAGTTGCTTTCTTTATATGTAATTGTAAAAGAAAAGAAAAAAACGCAAAAGCGCCGATAAAAACTGCAAAACCCAATATGTAAAACCGCAAGTTTGTATGTATCTCCCCATGGACTTAGTGAACCATGTATGTATCTCCCCATGGACTTAGTGAACCATGTATGTATCTCCCCATGGACCCGACAAACTTTCATACCAATTTTGGTGAAGATCCATCAACAGGCAGTGGTAAAAAAAACTCAAAAACGCCCATAAAAACTACCAAACGCAAAGCTGAAAATTTGCATGTACCCTCGCATGGACTTAGTGAACCTTCATACCAATTTTGGTGAAGATCCATCAACAGGCAGTAGGTAAAAAAACTCAAAAACGCCCATAAAAACTACCAAACGCAAAGCTGAAAATTTGCATGTACCCTCGCATGGACTTAGTGAACCTCCATACCAATTTTGGTGAAGATCCATCAACAGGTAGTGGTAAAAAACTCAAAAACGCCCATAAAAACTACCAAACGCAAATCTGAAAATTTGTATGTACCCTCGCATGGACTTAGTGAACCTCCATACCAATTTTGGTGAAGATCCATCAACAGGTAGTGGTAAAAAAATTAAAAAACGCCCATAAAAACTACCAAACGCAAATCTGAAAATTTGTATGTACCCTCGCATGGACCCGATGAACCTCCATACCAATTTTGGTGAAGATCCACCCTCACCTTGCGAAGCAGTTACATGGACAGACAACAGACAGACATGCTATTATATTTATTTAAATTAAACCGTATGTTGAAACACTTGGTATAAGTCTTGTTCCGTGGGCTATTATTGTAACCCTAATACCGTACAATGTTGCTTCAACCTTTTACCGTGAAAAAAAGTAACTGAACCTTGCACCATGAAACATGAATTGAACTTTGTCCCATTTTACCTTGAAAATAATTTACCAAATCCCGTACCGTAAAAATAATAATCAAATCTTGTACCGTTAAAATATTATTTAAATATTGTGACAAGAAGAAATTAACTGTTTGTAGGTATGCACAAAGCTGCACAAGGGGCTATCTGTTCTCTGCCCACCACGGGTATAGAAACCCGGTTTCTAGCGTTGTAAGTCCGCAGACATACTGCTGTGCCACTGGGGGGGGGGGACGAAGAAATTAATAAACCTTGTACTATGGAACATTGAACCTTGTTCCATGAGAGGTTGTTTAAACCTTGTACTATGGAACATTGAACCTTGTTCCATGAGAGGTTGTTTAAACCTTGTACTATGGAACATTGAACCTTGTTCCATGAGAGGTTGTTTAAACCTTGTACTGTGGAACATTGAACTCTGTTCCATGAGAGGTTTTTAAACCTTGGAGATTGAATTATTAATTCATCTCTCTCTTTTTTTTAATGCCCCCAGTGGCTCAGTGGTATGTCTGCGGACTTACAACGCAAGAAATCGGGTTTCGATAGCCGTGGTGGGCAGATGACAGATAGCCCTTTGTGTAAGTTTGTGCTTAACTACAAACAAAAACTTTTTTAGTGTAAACCTTGGACATTGGATTACTAATTCAACTTCATTTACTATAAACCTTCAACAATAATTACTAATTCAACTTCGTTTAGTGTAAACCTTCAACAATAGATCATTAATTCAGCTTCGTTTTCTATAAACTTTCAACAATAATTACTAATTCAACTTCGTTTAGTGTAAACCTTCAACAATAGATCATTAATTCAGCTTCGTTTTCTATAAACCTTCAACAATAATTACTAATTCAACTTCGTTTAGTGTAAACCTTCAACAATAGATCATTAATTCAGCTTCGTTTTCTATAAACCTTCAACAATAATTACTAATTCAACTTCGTTTAGTGTAAACCTTCAACAATAGATCATTAATTCAGCTTCGTTTTCTATAAACCTTCAACAATATTTACTAATTCAACTTCGTTTAGTGTAAACCTTCAACAATAGATCATTAATTCAACTTTTAGTTTAAATCTTGTTCCGTAGAATATTATTTAAAATATATATTGTGTGATACAGTTTTATCTATTCATCAAAGATCGAATGCAGTATATCAATATACGTGTCCTAAATGAAATTTGGATGATTTAACTTCTACCACTAGGGCGTTAATACAAGTGTACAAGAACATGTAAAGTTAAGATCCACGTTATATTTAAGTATTAACAGACATGAACTATACAGTTGTAATGAACTCATAAATAGAGATTTTTTTCTTAGAATCTTCGTCAGGCTTGATAATGTACAGCTGTACGAATATAATACAGTTCATTAATTGATTAAATGAACAGAACAGTGCAAGTTCGTGTACTATTACAGTCCTTTCATTAGGAACAGTCTACTTTGTCACAGTCCACGTTCTGTCTAAAACTGGTTCTATGTAAAAATTGAATTGGATACTTCAAAGTTTGACGTTAGGTGGAGTCTCGATTTGGTTTGTTTTGAATTTCGCACAAAGCTACATGAAGACTATCTGCGCTAGCCGTCCCTAATTTAGCAGTGACAGGCTAGAGGGAAGGCAGCTAGTCAACAGGGCGAACATGTGTGGTGTGACGGGGATTCGAACCCGTGACCCGCAGTTTGCGAGTCGAGCGCCCTAACTAACAGGCCATATCAGGTCTGGAGTCTCGAACACCTTTATAATGCGGTGTGAGTATGTTCTATGGGATCTTCTCCAGTATCTAGATGTGTTTATAAATAACATTATCATCCGATTAAAATTTGAATGCACGTGCATAATATTTTATAAACCTGTTATACTTAATGTATTATTGCTATATTTCTATTACTTATGAAGTACCCGGATAAAGAAGGCCAATCTTAGCATGTAAGAATATATACACCGTTCTATGTTCTTGATCCACTAAAACATATAATATTCTATACAATACTCCACCAGGGTCTACCCGCAGCACTGCTAGCAGTCGAACTAACAACAACTTGCATGTGTTATTGTTGGTCAACTATGATACCTGTTTACGCGTTCTAACACACTGAACCTCTTAAACCTGATGTGTAAGGGATTATATATATATATATATATGTGTGTGTGTGTGTGTGAACTTGACCCTTGAATTTTTCTAAAGGTTACGATGAAAAAATATGAGTCTGACCTTCAACTTTGATCTGGTCACGATTTAACAAGGAGATGACATTTGCACTTGTTTTAAAGATTACCTATAGCTAATTACGAGCAGAAAGCTTCTGCGTCGACTTATATATACAGGCTGATGTACGGCTGTTGACAACCGAGCAGTCAGAACACAGGACGGTAAAATAGCTCGCAATCGTAACTTCTCAATTACGTGACAACATATGTCTGTCAGCCAGCCAATCACATCCACTGCACCAACCGTTTCCTGTCGTATCCAAGCGAGCCAGAAGAATGACTTTTTTTTTTTTCTAATCGTAAATTCTAATGCCACACATCAATAGCTCTGTCTGCATTGTCAGCTTGGAGCTGGGGACTGAAAAACTTTTCTGGAGCTGGGGACTGAAAGAAACCTTTCACGAAATGAAGATCATACAAACAATGATGATTCTCACATTTCAATTGCTCATCATAGCTTCTGTCGTGAGAGGAAAGACTCATCTTAACATCCGGAATTGTTATCCGATACATAAAAAATATTGACAATTCCTCAGTCATATTTGCTAATTATTATTATTATTTCATGCTAATACCACCACTTTCCAAATCTAGACAATTAATAAATTTCACGAATTGTTTTGTTATTTCCAGCTCTTTCTTAAACGATGCCAGTTTTCCTAAATTGCAATTAATGCAAAACAAGTTGGAGGATTACGGATTTTGAAACTTTCTTCGTCCACTGTCGTCAAGGGAACTGTAATTAATAAAAGGTAGTTATTAACCTGAATTTTACAACAATGCTTTTAACGAAGCAGCTCAAATTAAGATATGGACAGATATTCGACAATATGTTAATATAATGTTTAGAATGCATATATTACACGAATTTATAATATGTTCCAAATGTGTTGTATTGTGCAAAAAGTACTGATTTATTTATTTTAACTGTAAACGAAATTTGGACTTTTATTTCTTCTACACACTTATCAATATCAAATGTTGTATTTTCGCAGAATTTCTTAAAAATTGCAAATATGATTGTTAGAGTTACAAGGTCTCATTGTTTCAACTGTGGTTGTCAGAGTTACAGGGTCTCATTGTTTCAGCTATGATTGTTAGAGTTACAGGGTCTCATTGTTTCAACTGTGGTTGTTAGAGTTACAGGGTCTCATTGTTTCAGCTATGATTGTTAGAGTTACAGGGTCTCATTGTTTCAGCTATGATTGTTAGAGTTACAGGGTCTCATTGTTTCAACTGTGGTTGTTAGAGTTACAGGGTCTCATTGTTTCAAATGTGGTTGTTAGAGTTACAGGGTCTCATTGTTTCAACTGTGGTTATCAGAGTTACAGGGTATCATTGTTTTAACTGTGGTTATAAGAGTTACAAGGTCTCGTTGTTTCAACTGTGGTTGTTAGAGTTACAGGGTCTCATTGTTTCAACTGTGGTTGTTAGAGTTACAGGGTATCATTGTTTCAACTGTAGTTGTCAGAGTTACAGGTTATCATTGTTTCAACTGTGGTTATCAGAGTTACAGGGTCTCATTGTTTCAACTGTGGTTGTTAGAGTTACAGGGTCTCATTGTTTCAACTGTAGTTGTTAGAGTTACAGGGTCTCATTGTTTCAACTGTAGTTGTTAGAGTTACAGGGTCTCATTGTTTCAACTGTGGTTATAAGTGTTACAAGGTCTCGTTGTTTCAACTGTGGTTGTTAGAGTTACAGGGTCTCATTGTTTCAACTGTCGTTGTTAGAGTTACAGGGTATCATTGTTTTAACTGTGGTTGTTAGAGTTACAGGGTCTCATTGTTTTAACTGTGGTTGTTAGAGTTACAGGGTCTCGTTGTTTCAACTGTGGTCGTTAGAGTTACAGGGTATCATTGTTTTAACTGTGGTTATAAGAGTTACAAGGTCTCGTTGTTTCAACCGTGGCTGTTAGAGTTACAGAGTTTCTTGTGATTGTGTGGTTTTGATCTCCTTAGATTCTCACATTATGTGGTGTTACTGTCTCGCCAATGTTTTCACTATTACATTTATAAAGAATGTTGCACGTTACATTTTACCCCTCTGAAGGAATTTGAGGAGATTTTTTTGCATATCTCTCGGGGTTTTAGGGTGTCATGGCTTTTATAAACGGTTTTTATCTAATTATGTCTATATATTATCTTAATGTACTTTGAAATTCGTTTCAAGGAGGGTTCGGGGTCTCCATATTTTATACATTTTTGTTCTGATCTATTTCATTTATCTTCAATCGAGCTAGTAGTTAGAGAGTTCTTTGGGACCGTGGGTGAGCTATAATAATGACGATCGAATCCCACTATTCGACTGAGCTGGCGGTGGGTGCCGCTTTTCAATCTAGTATATCAGTTCGAAATGACGGTCGACTAGTGCAGACAGACTCTTATGTAGCTTTGTACGGAGATTCTGAAACAAAACGGTTCTCCATAATCTTCGAAGTACTATTTCTGAGGGTAACCATAATATTCTTTTTGATGGGATCAGATTCTTTTTTTTTGTGTGTCGTTCTTTCTGGATTAAAATCTTGTGCTTCCTGGAATGTATAGAACTCCATGATGGAAGGATTGGATACTACTCTAGATACTAGTATAAACTAGTGTTAGCAAAACTAACATGGCGAGTTGGTAATCATCCTGTTTATTATGAATCCGTACCGAGAATAGTAATAAGAAGATAGGATGGAGAAAATGTTTACAATTCCTTAGGATTTCATAAGATTCAGAAACGCATTCTCCAGATTTAAAGCTTAACGACTGGTATAAAAGTACACGGTCTGATTGAAACTTTCTCGCAAGATGAGTCAGGCTTGAAGTAAGTTGGATCATTTCTTGGATGCGGAAAGATGTAGCTGTATTCAAGTCTCAGAGGATTTGAATCTTTTAAGCTCCCTTACATGCTTGAGAACCAGAGAGAAAATCGATAAATGTCTATTAGCCCTTGTACACACACACACACACCTCACTCACGATGTCATCTATTTTAAACATTGTAAGAATACCAATACGTTACACAGACAAAATGCGGGTTGTATAGTTGGCTTTCTTGCACGTCTTGTAGCTATGGCAGGATAGCACATTTCGAGGGGTAAGTTGTGTCTAGGGAAAAACCAGAAGGTAAGAGCTTGTCCAGCGCTGCTTTTATAATCATGCATCGAAGCATCAAAAGTAAATAAACGGAAGATGAACGTAAAACTAAATCAATAAAGGTACTTCAACAACTGAGCCCGTTTTCACAGGAGAAGAGACAGGTTTGGAACCGGGAGAAAGGAGGAGGAGGAGTACCCCCCCCCCTAACGGACGCTACGAAACCTTTAAACCCGTGAAGGTACGATCGATATGCCAAGTAAACTATTTTGAAAAATCGTGTTTTTTAAATCTTAGTTTGGTTTGTAGCTTATTCCGCTTAAATCCTCTTGATAGAAACAAAGTGCAAATATTTGTGTTAAATTAGGCTTAAACGTCATTCCGTAAGCCTAAGTGCCATTAAACGAACGCAGTATATGAATAACAAAGGATGTTGAACTCGAACATTCGTAAGTGAGTTTTAAGTGTTCTACACGATCCCAAATCACACAAGTTCGCGCTTTATTATTTAGCAAACTTCCAAAGGCACTCTAAAACGAGTGATATTGGAATTTTCAACTAACCAGCGCATTATGCGTAAGTGGACAAAACGATAGGTCAAACACCCCCTAGAGTCCAGATATAGCCGTCCATAATTTTGAGCTACTGATAAGAGGGAAGAAGCCAGCAGCACCCAACGCCACAGTGGGATTGCTCAGCTCTTTTTAAACTAAATGATGGGATTTATCATTACTTTTATCTAATCAAATACACATTAGGCTTAAAAAAAGTGCGACCACAAAAGGATTGAGCGTGCGACTTAAAGGAATTAAATCAAAATTGGCGGCCAAAATAGTAGCTACACTTATAGCATGATAATAATTTTATAGTAAATATGCATTAATTAGTTAGCTAGGCCGCGTTTTTTGTTCAACTCAGGGTATTATGATGGGCAAAACAACAACAACAACAAAAAAAAAACGACGGCTTAATGAATTTGTGCTGAAAAGTTGGCAATGAATAATCAATAATAACGTCCACTTGTATGATTATTTTGGAAACCTGAGCTAGAAACTGCTAAGCTAGTTTGTTTGGCTTAACTAATACTTATGTATCTGCACGTCCTTTCACCTTATAGTTTTTGCTGCTCTAAGTCAGCCGTCTTTAATCCGGATGACAAAAAACTAAGAAGGTTCCATCTTTTCTCTTAGGGGAAGCTGTAGGAAAAATTTTAGACCAATAGCTCTCGTGACTTTTTTACGTAGGCGTGCGCAAAACTGTTGGTCAAATTTGAGCGGTTTTTGTTGAATAACTTTGCATATGTGGCTTTTATTTAGACCAAATTTGACACCTAATTGTAAGTTATAAAGGTCTATCGGTGTACCAAATTAAAAAAAAATCCATAAAAGTTAAGTATGTTTTTCTGTCAAATAAAGTTTCCGTAGTTTTGGTGCGAAGACAAATAGCAAGAAACTCAATCAAAATTGGAGATGTTATATCTCAGGTATTTATTAATGGATTGCCTTTGTTATGTGAAGTAAGAGTACAGTAGAGCACAACCACTGGGATTAACACAGTCCGAGCTACAGAAGGTGGAGCCCCCCCCGGTAGCACAGCGGCATGTCTGCGGACTTACAACGCTAGAATCCAGCTTTCGATACCCGTGGCGGGCAGAGCACAAATAGCCCATTGTGTAGCTTTGTGCTTAATTACAAACAAACAAAAACAGAAGGTGGAAAATCGCTAAATCATCACTCCTTTTAATAACACACAATGTGTCCTGCGGGTTTTTGTTTTTTTGGCCGCAAGACACGCTACCGTGTCTAGATAAAGTGGCCACAGTTGAAAGTACAGAGCACGTTCAGAGGCATCACGTCTCGAACCTTGGGTCGTTCTATCAGGGACCCGGACGATTCTTTTTTCTATCTACAATGATGATCACGATTTAATTTTAGGTAATAAGAAATAAAATTGTGTATAAATACGTTGAATTTAATGGTTTCGACGCATCATATATATATATATAAGTATGTGGCCCTGAATGGCCTGGTGGTTAGGGTGCTCGACTCGCAATTTACGGGTTGCAGGCTCGAATTCCCGTTATCAGACATGCTTTCCCATTAGTGTTGCTGTCAGAGCCAGCCATGCACCTTCGTGTAAAATGGGATTAAGGTCGAAAGAAGAAGAAGGATATATATATATATATATATATGTGTGTGTGTGCGTGTTGTGGTGTGGATAGATACGAACGATGTAGGTAGTCTCGAATATGACGTCTCACCATCATCTTATACACCATCTTTTACTATTACGCGTTTGATTTTTTTTTTTTTGTCTCCCTGAAAAAATTTCACTTACCCCACAGATTTTCCCCCTCGATCTGGCAGACTACATTAAAGTGTCTATTTATATATATGCCGAGTTAGGCAAGTACTAACGGAAAATAAAAGATAAAAAAAAAAAAGATTTTGAGATGTGTGTGCCTCTGTCTAGAATATCTTGTAGATATTCTGGGCTCGGATCGGAGCGTGGCCTTGTTGCGGATTGGAAAGTTTGTAAAACAGGTCGAAGTCCGGATGGTAGTTAGATTTGTATACCAAGAATACTTTGTGTTTATGACGTGTTTTCTTTGTACTCTCGTCACTAGTTCATCACTCAGATTCCAAGTACTTATTTGCATATATGATTATACACAAAGCTTCATCCTCACGTGATCACGGTAAATAGCCAATTAACTCAAGTAATTCACATTAACACGTTGTAAAATGTTTTTACTAATTGTATCAAAATTCTGAACCCATCGTTTTTTTTTTTACAGCAGTTGAAAAATCCAACAGGTTTTCTATTTTTTTTTCTCTCTCTTCAAGAAAAGCCCTCAGTGGCTCAGCGGGGTAAGTATGACGGCTTATTACGTTAAAAACCGAGTTTTGATATTCGTTGTGGGCATAGCTTAACAATCAAAACTTAAAGAAAACGAAAACAAACAAGTAACTCGTATTAATCTTACTCTTTTGTTATATGGCTACTTACAATTTCTGTTACATAAAGCTGATTATAACAATATATATATATTTGTTTTTTTAACATTGAACAAGGAGGCATTAATTTTGTCTGATAATTTAAAGATTTTTTTTAACCTGGGAAATCTTCTTGGGCAAAATAAAAATGTAATGGGGACTACTAAACGGTGAGGGGGACCTAGAAAATTATAGCAAGGTAAAACCATTTTCACTAAGGGACCTAGTGGTTAGCGTGCCGGACTGTGAACCTGAGGGTCCACGGTTCGCATTTTAGAGCTGTGGTACACTATAAGAGTGACAGTTAAATCCAATAATTCGATTGGATTAGCCCTTGTGTAGTTTCGCGTGAATATTCAAAATAACCTACTAATTATTTGGCTTTGAGCTACAACAGACTTTTCTGTGCTTAGAAAACCTTCTATACACGAATAACTTGAGGATGACCAACCTTGGGCCTCCAGAAAACATGTCAGTCTGTCTAATGATAAACTAACTTAAGAACTACTGAGGTTATTAGATTAAAACAGCTCAGAAAGTTTGCGTTTGAACGAGAGATTAGAATTATTTCTGTTTGTGATTCTATCAAAAGTTCACGACCAATTCATAAACATGAAGAAGATGACACATAACAGGTGATGTTCTATTAAATGATGTAGCCAATCACTGCATTCGTTTATTATACCTATACACTGAGATAGCCAATCACTACAATCGTTTATTATACCTAAACACTGAGATACCCAATCACTGCAATCGTTTATTATACCTATACACTGAGATAGCCAATCACTGCATTCGTTTATTATACTTATTCACTGAGATAGCCAATCACTGCTTTTATTTATTATACCTATTCACCGAGATAACCAATCACTGCTTTTATTTATTATACCTATTCACTGAGATACCCAATCACTCCATTCGTTTATCATACTATGAACCCTCCACCTTCTCATGAAAAAGGGTTAATTCTTATTCGTCAGGACGTGCCTGAGTGCTACTTAGCACTCTCAAAAGGATGAAAACGACTGTACTAATATCAATTAAACCCAGCAAACAGATTTGGGATACGTAAAGTCGAGGTCAGCATGAGCTCGGGGCCCTGACAGTTGTCGAAGCACACTGGACCTACTTTAACCCCGAACACTAAGCGTGGTCAACGATACGGAAACAATGTCAAAATATAAAGTATTTACCAACAATAAGAGTTATTGTTGTTGTTTATTAAGCAAAGCCACGTGGGGCTACCTGCTGCGTCCATCGCGGGGAACCGAACCCCGGATTTTAGCGTTGTAATTCCATAGACTTACCGCTGTCCCAGCGGAAGACCACCAATAATAAGAAGACAGTTCCTAGTGGTTTCATGTCTTAAATAAACAACAGATGGCGCTAAGAAAAAATAGCCTAAAAAAGGGTATTGCTAACTTACAGTGCTAATGATAATTTTATTATAATTTATGTTAGCGCCAGAGATGACATATTATGATCAATCAATTTTTCTAATGAAAACTTTAAATGGTAGTCATGTGACTTATTACCATTTCATGTCCACAAAACAACACACCTCTAAATCAGTTTGAAAACTTTATTAAGTATAGGGCACGACAAATAAATTTTAATTCACAAATTTCATTCTTTAACACAGAGATGGCAGACGAAAATTATAGCTCGGATAGGGTAATAACTTCTAGCGATGCATTAGGGTTAACAATAAATAGGCTTTCCTAGTACAAATGGTATCATATACAACCTTGTATTAGGGATAACATTATGTGTTTATATAAGTGTATAGACGTGGTATCTTTCTTATTTATATTCCTGGTGAACTGTAAAGTCCTTAAACTCTTTAGAGATTATTTCTGATTTATTCAAGATGAGGTAAGTCGATAAAGTTATTGCACTAAATTAAAACTGGAACATAAAGGTTTGACTTTCTAGATGATATATGAGGTATCAAACATCAAATTCATTCCCCTTTGGAAAGAACAATGTTATAGTTTAGATAGAGTATTGGTGAACACAGAACTGTGAGAACAACCAAAGTTTAACAGTCCCAGCCATGATGTACATAGAACTGTGAGAACAACCATAGTTTAACAGTTCCCAGCCATGATGTACATAGAACTGTGAGAACAACCAAAGTTTAACAGTTCCCAGCCATGATGTACATAGAACTGTGAGAACAACCAAAGTTTAACAGTTCTCAGCCATGATGTACACAGAACTGTGAGAACAACCAAAGTTTAACAGTTCCCAGCCGTGATGTACATAGAACTGTGAGAACAACCAAAGTTTAACAGTTCCCAGCCGTGATGTACATAGAACT
>NW_013667071.1:0-1689 GCF_000517525.1 Limulus polyphemus
TCCATCTCTTGTCGCTTTGCCGGAGCTTTTCTCCTCGGAGGGATCTTTATTGGGCAGTGATTGCCTGTGTTTATTCTGTGCATCACAAGGTCTGTGCAGCCAAGGTCATGATCTCCTTTTGAAAAAAACGTCTGTATAATTCACCAAAAGTTCCCTAGTCGGAAGAGCCTGTGATGATGACAAATGGATAATGCTCTTCTTATAGAGGTCAGTTACATATTCTGGGAGAGAATGTCCTTTCTTTATGGTTGTATTTCTTGCTTTAACACTGACTAGCTCTACCTTCTGGCACACACTCAACAATGCCCTTTCCTTATGTGTTTGCTCACATTTAGAGAAATTGGCCACTGTTATGGGTACTATTGATGACCTGCCACAAGTGACCTTCCAATCTTCACGTCCACTGGCCTGGATGGGTCTTCCACTGCTTCTACAAGCATTGGGCTTCCTTGGGGATGTTCTTTTATTCTACCCCAAATTATCTTCTCTGACATACGACTATTGTAGTTGATTTAAGTGCTGCGACACGCAAATCAACAGATGCAGTAACACTTACCGAAATTTGGCCTTTGTTGTTCCCAAACGTCATTTTATCAAAGTTAACTACACACTTCCTCGGTAGTAAGTAGTCCAACCTTAATATGCATGGGTCTTCAATGTCAGCCAAGTATACTTTGTTTCTGTCCTTTAAGCACATGATCTCAATAGTTACCTACACTCGTCCCCACAACCTTGCATAATGTCCTGTCACACCACAGTTTATGTATGGTTTCTGGTACTCCTTTGTGATCTAGCACATTGATACTCACAAGGGTTTGCTGAGATGCAGAATCTATGAAAAGTTACACTTTTGGCCATCCAGCTTTCCTGTCATGTAGACACTATGTGCGCTTGCCATTTGACATTTAGCTGTTGGGACTTTCCCAGTGGGGAGTTGATGTGCATCCCTCAACACCAACCACTATGCAGAATTTATGACAAAGTAGCACTTTTGGCCATCCAGCTTTCCAGTCACATAGACACTATGTGTGCTTGCCATTTTACATTTAGCTGTTGGGACTTTCACAATGGGGTTGGTGGGCGTCCCTCAACACCAACCACTACTGACTTATTGGTATTATTCTTCTTACACTGACTCTTCATATGTCCTTGCTCTCCACAGTTCCAACAACCTTTCTGGGTAGTAGCCTTTCCTGCCGTGGCATCTTTCTCGTGTTGAAGTTGCTGGCATTGAACTCTCTTGTGCCCAGGTTTGTTACAGTGCCAGCAAAGTCCCTCAAACTTCTTTGAAAGCTGCCCTTTTCTGGCCTTGAATCCTGATGACTATTCCAACCTTGGTACCTCTGCGCTGGACTTAATGTAGGATTCGAATTCAAGAGTTCTAGTCATTGCATCCTGCATAGAAGAGGGGTGTGCTTGCTTCACTTGTATCTTCAGTTGTGGACTGTCCAAGACATCTACAAACTGATCCCTCAGCAACAGTTTGAGGAGATCTGGTGGTGCAGTTGGGTAAGCCTTATGTGCCATACTTTCCAAATCCTGTGCCAGCTCTTGCAGGCCCTCCCCTTTAGCACGGACTCTAGTCCTAAACCTAACCCTGTAGACTTTGGACTAATTTTGAGTCCCATAACTGATTTCTAGAGCAGCTACCAGTGCTCTATAGTTGTGCCTGTCATCTGCTGACAACTG
>NW_013667071.1:2615-22646 GCF_000517525.1 Limulus polyphemus
TAAGACCTGAAACAGGGCACATCTCCACATTTTTATAGACTTTTAAGAACACGTGCTTAATCAGTTAAGTGAGTCAATTACTACCTTCCACAAAGCAGGATATGCAATTAGGGGTTTAATAACAAAAGAAAAGAAGAAGGGCAAAATCGTCTTTTATACAAATTTTGCTTCCTTAATGGATACTCTCATCAAGTAAAAAATAAACTGGGGATCTTAGTGTCTCTGGTTACAGGCGCAATGCTGCCAAATACGCTTTTTACTTTCAGCTACGTTTGCGTCATAAAAGAGACAACGAAATCCACTATTCGGCACCTAGTAGCCGCATTAGATGTCGGATTATTGCTGCTGGTTTTCCTCCTTCTGGTCCGCAGTTCAAAATTAGTGACGACTATGCCTGAACCATGAGGATCTGTGACCCAGCAATTTAGACCACTATGCATAAGATGTCATTCAAATGAATAAACAAAAACAAATTGTGAAATATTACTAATAGCACTTTGAAAGAAACAATAACAATAGTACTTTGAAAGCAACAATAACAATAGTACTTTGAAAGCAACAATAACAATAGTACTTTGAAGGCAACAATAACAATAGCACTTATATAATACACATTGTAGTTTCTTGCTTTTATTTACGCAACGCATGCATTTAGTAATATACTTTTTATGGGGCTAACAACAAAGATGTGGTATTCAATTATCTTAGCAGCTCACACATGGAAAGGATATTTATTAAAAATTAACCAAGACAATAGCATAGGTTAACTATCCATATCTTTGGCAAAATATTTTCAAGGGAAAATAACTGGTTAATTAATATAATTTAAAATGAATTTAATTATTTTCAAATCATAAATTGAAGTAAGGAGTAAATGGACAAATTTTAGATAAACGATGCGTTATTTCATGTTAGAAATGTAAACATCTTCTGTAAATGAAACTTCTATTAACATGTGGTCCAGACTTCTACACATGTGATTATACGTTACAGGCTTAATATGAAACTTGTTTTGACCATATCAACACAGTCCTTCTATGTTAAATTCCATTAGGAATCAATTAAAGGACACATTTTAATATCAACTTTTAAATGAAAAAGCCAGTAAGTGAAAAAAAGACATCGGTACGATTTTGCCGAAGGTTTTATTATATCTGAAGATTTTTTACTACCTATATCGAACACGCAATGAATAATATTGCCAGCAGCGATGTTACCCAACTGATAAATAAACTCCTTATAATCATTATACGTTGTTTTATAGAGCAAAGCCACATTAGGCTATCTGCTGTGTCCATCGAATCCAGAATTTTAGCGTTGTAAGTCCGTAAACTTACCGCTGTCCCACCTGGGAACTTCTCTTTTATGACATTCCATACTTCAAGTTATATTTGTATAGTAAATTAGTTATATTAATTACCGCGTTAATTTTAATTCTGATCTCTGTGGATTGATTGCTTTGATCAAAAGTTGATGATAATTTCTTTTTATTCAAACTTTAAACAATTGCAAAATCCATTTTATCATGGAAAAACTGACTAGAATTTTACAAAGAAAAAATCAGAAATAAACTTATATATATATAAAGTGTATGTATATGTTTTTTGACGCAACACACATCATTTAAACTACCTTCATGTGCCAATTACATAGACACTAAAGTTTTACCTTATGTCTAGTGAATATTTTCTCTAACGATGATCATTTCTTTGGTAAGTATTTGTAACTGAGAATCTAAATTAAATAATGGTAATACTAAACTCTTTACACTGTTTACATAGACACCAAAGTTTTACCTTGTGTCTGGTGAATATTTTCTCTAACGATGATCATTTCTTTGGTAAGTATTTGTAACTGAGAATCTAAATTAAATAATGGTAATACTAAATTCTTTACACTGTTTACATAGACTTCAAAGTTTTACCTTGTGTCTGGTGAATATTTTCTCTAACGATGATCATTTCTTTGGTAAGTATTTGTAACTGAGAATCTAAATTAAATAATGGTAATACTAAACTCTTTACACTGTTTACATAGACTTCAAAGTTTTACCTTGTGTCTGGCGAATATTTTCTCTAACGATGATCATTCCTTTGGTAAGTATTTGTAACTGTAAAGAGAGAATCTAAATTAGATAATGGTAATATTGAACTGTTTACATAAAGAAAAGTACAACCACAGATGTGGCACGGAGGGTGTATAAGGTCAAGTGGGATTATTACGTTATATAATAGTTGTATTGGTTTGTTTGTTGTTAGGCACAAAGCTACGCAATACCGAATTTTGGATATAAAATCTGGTTAATTCAAAATAAATCAAACTGAAATGATCACTAATTCTCTAACCGAACTTAACACGGCAAAGACGTGCTAGAATATTTAAGCTTCATATAATAAAACACCTTTTATATTTTAATTGTTTTCAATCAAATATACTTCACCAAATTAAAGAAACAAAGAATTGAAAAATATGCAAAATTAGACCTTAGATTATAATTTTTATTATGAATATAGCATACTGGAATGTATATATATCATTTTTTATTCAAATGTTTCATAACTGTTTAAAAGACCTTTAAATGTTCTTATTTAAACTGAATATTTAATTACCATAGTTAGTTTGGATTGTTTTAACACATAAAAACGGGTTTTTTACTTTTGTTTCCACCCTACTTCATGTGCCTAAACGTTTAATATTACTGTTATTCAAGCAGTAATAAGAACTTAAGTGATCATAATATCTCCGAAGAACGACACTACTCGTTAAGTTACTTGCTCACAAAACCGAAATATATTCAGTTAAGAACTAGCATCGCATCAATACCCATGTCTGTTAGTGCGTTAAATACGAACGTGACCTCAGAAAACACATGCATGTCATCGGTACAAAAACAGTTACGTGTGTCACATGGCTTTCAGACAACAAACAGGAAAAATATATTATCTTTTTTTTTAAATTTGAGCCGCACTAATCAACTGTCTGACTTAACTGCACAGTCTTTGTCAAAGGGAAAGAAGACTAAAGACTCGTTAAAGTAATAAGTAACCAGATATGAATGGCATGAAATATTCTACGTTATTCTATGAACGCTTGCTCAGTGAAAGCATTCACTGTTTCCTGAGTGTAACCGTAAACTTATCAGGCGTGTAATTTGCCCTATAAGGAGACACGTCTCAATAGACAAACCTTGATAATAAATTCGTTATTACAGCTACACTTACAACTCTGTGTTTGTTATTGTTGTCAACAGTCTATACTAGTCATCCATTACTAATTTTAAGAAGAAACACCACAACGCAGCTACAGCTGGCTTAAAATATTTGAAGTAATTCGATGCTTCAAAAATTCTGAGGAAATCTTAATCTCTCGTTACTGGAAGTCATAATAATAGTAATGGGAACTAAGGACAAGGGTAAATTATAGTTCAGTAACGACAGATATTACTACTTTCACATCAAATAAGCAAACCTTACATAAAACTGTCCTTTAAACATAATAAAATACAATGATAGACGGAAATAAATAGAACAATTATGTCACATTCGTAATCTATGCTTGATTCTAACTGTTATGCGGTTATGCTATAAGACTTTCTACTATTTTATAATGTTTTTATATTATATTATATCATGAATTATTTACGTAACCTTCTATTTTATTATGTATTTAATTGTAAGAGTTTAACTGATTAGAATCAAAGTAACTTGTCGGGATTTCTATTTTTTCTGACGACATTTTCATCAGCCAAAAGAATATAAAGATAAACATATTTTAAAAACATTTTTTGCGATTAATTTGGGCTTATGATTCATTCGTTTAATATCAGGAACTGCAATGAAATTTGATAATTCCATATCAGTCTAAACATTGTGATATATATATATATATATTAATTAACATTGGTAATAGTATATAGAACACGTTCAAAACAAAAACAATGATTTGCTTTATGTTTTAGTGCAAAGCTACACAATGAGCTATTTGCGTTGTTTCCGCCGCGGAAATTTAACTCCAAATTCTACATTTACAAGTCTTCAAGCATTTTGCTGTTAGATTTCGCCCAAAGCTGCTCGATGGCTACTTGCGCTAGCCCTTTCATTTTGAAGTGTTAGACTAGAGGGGAAGCAGCTAGCCAGCATCGCTCTCCGTCAACTCTTGGGCTACTCTAATTAAATAGTGAGCTTTTATTGTCACCCTTACAACGCACCGACGGCCCCAAAGTACGAAGCAATGTTTTAGGGAGAACAATAAAACCTCACAAACCCAGTCGTGCTCGGCCCCCAGGGAACGCAGAAAAAAAAAAAACGAATACCAAGAGCTTCTTGTCACTAGGTCTTAATCTTTACATATTTTGTGCTATATTAAAGATTTAATGTAATGTCGATGGACTACAGGGTTTGATAGAAAATCTAATAGTGATTTCCTATTGGCGTGATATTTAAACTGTGGAGTTTCGCGAGTTTATCCTCCATCATGCCACTCAGCGAACCTTCAACGCTAGAAACCGGGTTTCGATACCCGTGGTGGGCAGAGCACAGATAGCACATTGTGTAGCTTTGTGCTTAACTTCAAATTAAAACAAAACAAAAAAAACAAATCCTTTATCATGCATTGCCACGTAGCGTTGCAGTCCACACAAATTCAAAGAACACTGAGGAAAACAATAATGACAAACACACGGAAACCAAAATTGTCCTATACGATCATGTTTTTGTGTGTGAGGAAATGTTTTAAACAAAATTATTTACAGAATATAAAAACCTACATTCGTGAAATTGCTGTTAAATGAATCTATCGATAATATTGCGTGTTTCGAAAGGGTAATTATCCGAATAAGAAATAAAAATACTTTGTGGGAAGAAGGCTGAATAGCTCTTGTTGTTGCAACAAATAATTTATAAGTTATAATAGAAATGAGTTTCAATTCATCTTATGAAAGGAGATCAGAACTAACTATCCTATAGTATCTAATGGGAATCACGATAACCATGTTCCATTAAAAACGTTCAGTAACGAAGCTGCTAAAATGTCCATATAAGCATTAGTTTTTGCCTAATTATAATAAAATGGCAAATATGATTATCAAACAGAAATTTTAAAATGTGAACTGAAGTTTTATAATCGAATTTACCCAAAAATATTATAAAAGTATCGATTGAAACCAGGAAGTAGTATTTATCTGCTGGTGCTGCAATGCAACCTACATAATCAATGACAGTAAAAAACAACACGTAGAATCATAAAGGTTGATAAGTTAACATGTAAAAAACGACAAACACCTATCTCTTTTGATATACGATCTTGTGTTTTTGCAACCATAAAGCTAAATTATTATGTTGTAAATGTTTAAATGGCAACTGAAACTTTTGAACAGCAGTTTAAGTTGTTTGAGTATCAACTGAAACTTTCAAATTATATTGATCTAAGTATGATAAGTATTAGTTAAAACTTTCAAATTATATCGATTTAAGTATAATAAAGTATTAATTGAAACTTTCAAATTATATTGATTTAAGTATGATAAAGTATTAATTGAAACTTTCAAATTATATTGATCTAAGTATGATAAAGTATTAATTGAAACTTTCAAATTATATTGGTCTAAGTATGATAAAGTATTAATTGAAACTTTCAAATTATATTGGTCTAAGTATGATAAATTAGTAACTGAAACTTTAAAATTTATTTATCTAACAATAGTAAAGTATCACTTGAAATCTATAAACTGTATTTACTTCTCTTTATTAAAGTCTAAAGTGTATTCCAGATTACTAAAGTCATTGTCTTAGCTTTCACCGAGATTTACGGCTTTCCTTTATTTATGATTATTATCTCTGATGGCACATTGTTTGAATTGTGTATGTACACAATATGCCAAACACATTGATAAAACAAACAGTACTTTTACAAGAGAAAAAGGTTTCCGTAAAAATATGTTCTTATTTTTATCTTATCTTAAACCGTTACTATATGCTACGAATCTTGGTTTTGCCACCTCGGTATTTATTGACATGGCTAAAGAAAGGCTTTTATGTAATATTTGTTCATGGCTAAATTTGTTTGTTTAGAATTAGGCACAAAGCTACACAATGGGCTATCTGTGCTCTGCCCACCACGGGTATCGAAACCCGGTTTCTAGCGTTGTAAGTCCGCAGACATACCGCTGTGCCACTGGGGGCTTATGACTAAATACAAAGATACGAAATCGGCAATCTGTGTTGTGCCAACCACAGATATCGAACCCCGAACAGTAGCGTTATAAGTCCTCAAGCCTACCTCTGAGCCAATGGTGGGGAGCATTTTTATGTAAAAGTTTACGATATTTGTAAATAAATGTAAATGTATGCATGTATTTATCAAACTAATCTTTTTTATGATTTTGTGCGTGATATTTCGGTTCTTATTATTTTTTATTCAAAATAATGTCATTTGTAATAGCAAATAAGACAAAAATTATAAAATCGAAAAATTTTGCTCCCCAAAAAATGCCTTAGACATTTTTGTCAAAATACTTAGGATATCTAATATGAAAAGTTGGAAAATCACGTAAACGAGAACAAACGCGAGAACTTGTACAGACTTGTACGCAATACGTTTTAAATGCAATGACGATAACATGACAAATAAAATTTCATACCTTATAATAATCGTAAATAAAGTGTCCCGCATTTGAGTTTTGAAGTTTCCTGTGGAAAATAAAGAAATATTAATAGATAAGTATAAATCCACAAAGTTATACACTTGCAAATATGCATAGGTAGTAAATTGAAACAGTTGTTAATGAATCCTAATTTGTTTATCGTAATACCGTATTAAACCTTATAGTTGAACGAGCACTATTGTTTGTAACAAAAACGATTACAGTTATATGTTGTTCAAAAACACTTAAAAGAAGCCCGGCTCAACAATGTTTACATAATACAACATTACACAGCAGACATAACTTTATTCATGTATAGAAACCTTACACAGGCTGTATCAACTTTGTTTATATAACGAAACCTTACACGGTCTGTCTCTACCTCATTTATGAAACCCAACATTACACAGATACTTCAACATTACACACATATGTATAATGAAACCCTTTACATACTTTCTTATTCTTAATTATAATAACATGACTAACCAAACCTTAAAGAGGGCGTATCAATCCTAGGAAATGAGGAATAACTTATGCATGCTTTACCAGCCTTATTTACGTACTAAAAACACATACATGTTGTATGTAACTAAAGCACCAAAAACTCAAGTACTGTGGCAAGAGAAGCTGATCATAATGTCTTCTTTTAAAAATTATTTATTCAAACAGTGTCAAACGGTATACGTGTCTCTTGAAATATAACTTTTTAACGTTGTCTTCTGATGGTAATTTAGTAACAAGTAGGAATCACAGTTGAGAGAAGATTCGACAGTATATATGACAGTATATATATGACAGTATATAGTACTATCACAGTGGCGAAACAGTAATATAGCTTGTAGTATCATGTGTATGAAACAGTCACTCGACTAACGACATTGTGCACTTTCCTTTGTATAACATGTACTGTTTCATTGGTGAAATAGGAAAAACAAAACACTTGCTCATGGAAATAAACAAGCTCTGTAGCAGAAAATACAAAATGTTGGTAGTTTGTTTCATTCATCATCATATTTTAGCGAACTAATATTTTTCACAAAACAATGTTCAAACAAAGGAATGCATGCACATGTTAAAGCCTCACTATGATGAGGGAATACGGTATTGTTACGTATCTGCTTGTTTGTTTGTTTCCGGTAGAAATTCTTTCGGAGGATCTTCAGCGATACAAGTCCTTTCTTGATTAAACCAGTTTATTCTTCCTCGATACAAACTTTTAGTACACAGAAGTTCCACAATCAGGACGTTTCTCGTCACTTTAAACTTAACAACTTTTATAATACATGCTATAAATCACAAAGATTATATACTAATGAAGAGGCATCTCCAACATTCGCGGACTTCCCGATAATTCGAGAAACTCCTCACGCACGCCACCAGCGTCATGTGACTTCCGTTGTCGTAACAATATCTTAATGTGTATTATTGCGATTAACTACACGTGAGAAATGCAGAATTGGACCTAAAAGTATTTCATGACGGCGTTTCACGTTTATAGCTGTTGCCAACAGATGGCAGTAAAGATTTGTTTGTTTGTTTTTTATTTATGCACAAAGCTACACAAGGGCTATCTGTGCTCTGCCCACCACGGGTATCGAAACCCGGTTTCAAGCGTTGTAAGTCCGCAGACATACCGCTGTGCCACTGGGGGGCAGGCAGTAAAGAACAAAGAAATATTTAAAACTTCTAATGCTTTGTTTTGTTTGTTGTTAAAGTTACACAATGGCTACCATAATCATGCTTTGTCAACCACGTTATCGAAACACAATGTTTAACGTTATAAACCCCAAGACATACCAATGAGCAAGTCTAACTCCTGTTATTAATAATAAAAAGAATATGCACAAAAATAACTAAACGCTTACTGATAAATTTTCTTGAATCAATAAAATTCGCATTGTATTCTTTTTATATATAATTTCAAAACTTAAAGTTCCAAAACCTAAAAACAGTCGATAATGGGAATGAGCCCTTAGTAATAAAGCCCTTCTATAAAGAAAGGTTACTATTTAAGATTCACAACGATGAATACCAGTCTTATGAATTACTTAGAAAGACATTTTGCAGTACTTTATCTTCATATAATTGTGCTACACTTCAAATATTTAAAAATGTTAAGTGACCTAGTCTACTACTTATAACAGTGGTTTTGGTTATTTAGTGTAAACAATAGCAACCAAGGAAATTGTGTAGTAATCAATTCTTTATAAAATGATTATACGCGAAAAACAGGATAAAGTCACCACAACAAAATTAATCATGTATCATTTTCTAGGTATTCGTGAGGCTTAAAAAAGAATTTAAAAAATGATTAATAAATTCAAATAAATTATTATGACACATTTAAAGCCATCTTCAGCTCCTATCAGTGATGGCCAGATGTTTGAAACTTTAATGAAGTTTGAACTATTTTTAGTTAACTGCTCCCCCCCACAGGGGCTTAATGGTAAGTGTGAAGGCTTATAACATTTAAAATCGGGTTTCGATACCCGTGATGGGTACAGCACAGAAATTCCATTGTGTAACTTTGTGCTTATCTGCAAACAAATTGACTTAACCTTGAGGCCCAAGATATAAAGACAACGATTGTTAAATGTGCAGCTTAATTGATACCAATTGTCCTTATTTTATAGGGACCATAAGAACTTATGATGCCTCTGTTGCCATTCTATCATGTATACAGAAATTATTTGTCAGTTTTTTCTTTGTTACTTGATAGGTATAAAATGACACCTTCCTGTTGTTTTTCGTAATTGATATATATACATATACCATTTAGTTTGTTACCCATCTAAAAAGTTTATAGACACAATATTACGGATTCTTGTTACTCATCAAGTTTAATAAATATATATTTGAGACTTTTGCTATTCTACAAAATTAACAGACATTTAAAAACACTTATTCCGCACAGTTGTTTTTACTTCTTAACTAAAATTTGTTGACATACAACACACATCTAACGATTAGGTATCTAACTTCGAAATAAAAAATCACTGAATACACTAAGTGGCAGCAAAAAGCAGACGACCGTAAAAAAGATCGCGGAAAATATGTTACAATGGATGAATAACATTACATTATTTTAAGGTACATAAATATGTGTGTGTGTGTGTAAAAAATGATAATTTCCTGCCCCTCTCCTCCCCCCAAGTGACTCAGCGATAAGTCTGAAGGCTTATAATGCTAAAGACCGAGTTTCGATATCCATGGTGCATACAGCATAGACAGTCCAATTATGTAGTTTTGGGCTTGACAACAAATAAACAAACAATATACCTACAGCGTAAAGGTTTCTGATTTTATTTATTCAAAGTGTTTATAGTAAATATAGCAGATTGTACGTTGTATTTGTATTACTGGATAAAAAGTTTTTCAAATTTAGCTTTCCCGAGAAGAATCGGTTTTCCGTGCCGAAGTAATTGACACAAAAGTTAAACGATTGAGTTGTTGTTGTTTTTTTTATTTTGTTTTTTGCATTCCATATTCTTGGCTTGGAGTTTATATGCATTTTGTTTATTTCAACGTAATTAATATTAACTTTCGATCAGAGCAAACTACCTTCTCAGAGCGAAACAAATATTCAACCTGGTATTGGTAACAAGCATATAGCTAATTAAACATACTGTTACGTCTCTGGTCGTTTGTTAATTTCCGGTATAAATTCTCCCGAGGAACTTCAGCGATACAAGTCCTTTCTTTAAATAAAACTAGTTTATTGTTTTTCAATACAACTTTGCAATACACAGAATTTCCACAGTCACTTTAACTCAAACACACGCTATAATTCACAACGATTCACGCACTTTATTCACGGTCACTACCGCTCACTTGACTCAATTATCTGTCTCTCTCTTCAATCTGCTATTATCTCCGCTTTATTTGCCGGGCTTATATATTAAAATAGAGGGCGCCTGGAAAAGACTAGAGTTGCCAAGAAAAGTCATGATCCTTCTAGACACTCATGACGTATTACCAGCGTCACGTGACTTCCACTGTCGTAACAATACTTTTCTTACATTGTTATTTATAAATTTTAGAATGCGTTGTTTCATCAGTTCAGTACCCTCGCTTTAGCTTCAATTCCAATAATATCTCATTAGGTTCAACCAGCTTCGGAGATTTAAGTTATCTCTGAATACATATATTAAGCTAATAATGCAAAACAATCTTTATAATAAAATAATATTAAATACATGTATATTAACCATTCCAACCAGTACTGTCAATTAAAGCAAGAATAAAGAAATAATACTGGTTTATATATGTTATCTCAAAATCATCGGCATGGCCTGATGGATAGGGTGCTCGACTAGAAATCTGCGGATCGCAGGTTCGAATTCCATCACGGAACATGTTCGCCCTTTCAGCCGTGGCAGTGTTATAATGTGACAATCAATCCCACTATTCGTTGGTAAAAGAGTAGCTAATACTACCACTTCAAAATTAAGGACAACTAGCGCAGATAGCCCTCGAGTAGCTGTAGTACGAAATTCGACAAAACACAATTAATAGCAGCTAACATTCCTCAGAGACTGAAAAGTTAGACTTCATGGCTAAAACATGTCAAATACATTTATAAAGCATAAAGAGTGTTAACAGAATCTTTTAAATATACTAGCAGGATTTAAGATAATACCGGTAAAAGTGATTTGCCTCTGATTTGTCTAGTGAGTATTCAAGTATTAAGAGTAAAGAAAACACAAAAACTGACGTCCATTGGAACATTGAAAGATAAAATATTTATTATTAGTTATATCTGATTAGTTTAGATAACACAGTTACCATTATCAGGTATTTCTTGTATTTTTAATTTGCATGTATATTCGCGCAAAGCTACACAAGGGCTGTCTGCGTTAGCCGTCCCTAAATTTGAAATGATAGACCAGATAGAAGGAAGCTAGTCAACCGCAGCACTATCTACCAACTTTTGAGCCATTTCTTTTTCTTTTTTTTTGACCAAATAGTGGGAATCGACCGTTGTTCTTAAAATGCAGTTTTTTTACGGCAACGGAATGCAAACCATGAATCCTTGGATCCACAGTACAGCACTTTAACCCCAAGGCCACGTGTGTGGAAGTTTTTGCTTTAAACTGAAACACACTCATGTTGAGACATACCCATTATATTTGTAGATAGATAGATATAGATAGATACATACATACAACATATTTATAATTCAAGATAAACCTTAATAAAAACTTAACGCTGCATAACAAAAATAAATGAAGTCACCAGGGCACAGGCTATAATGTGGGAAATATAAAATCATTACTAGCCTGTGGAGGCGACAGCGGAAGTAGAACCCACATAGCGGTGGGAATGCACCGTCTATTAGTCTTAACCTCCCTCCATTCGCCAAACCTTATATGTAAAGAAAATAGATATATAATGAAATATGATAATAGAGCAAGATGTGGGTGCTCAAGTCCACAATATTCCACGTCTATATCACCCTTTCCTGTCTGCAGACAATTGTGGGAAGGCGACTTCTTTCAGAAGATAAAAATTGGGGGCGGCGAGTAAGAAAACCTTATCTTCTGAAGTTGGCATTCCAGCCCCCATTATGGTGGTAAAAGCTCAACCAAAATAAAATAAATTAAGTAAATAAATAATGAAATCCCTACTTAGTTATCTGAACTAATATAACACCCATTCTCCACCCGTCAAGTCTACTGTAACTACTAAATTTCCAAGTTGTCATCTATAGTTTATAAGAGCTTATATAGTATTCTACCAAAAGTCATGGGACACAAATAGTTATGAATAAAACATGTCTTATTCCAAGAAATTAATATCGTGTCAGCCCGCCTTTGACCTTAATGACTGCTTCAATGCGTCGTGTAAGACTGTCTGCTAATTTCTGGTAGAAAGCTGGTGGTATTGTGCTCCACTCCTCCTTTAAAGCATTAGTAAGTTGCACCACTGAAGAGGGCCGTCTTGGCCTTGCCCTAATTCTGCGTTCCAGTTCATCCCAAAGATGTTCTATCGGATTGAGGTCGGGTCTCTGTACTGGCCACCGCAATGATCCGATGTTATTCTTCTCAGACCACTCGTTCATAATCTTGCTTTGTGACATAGAGCATTATCATGTTGGAAGGTGTAAGGTCTGGAACTATAAAATTATCACAATGTATGACACAGAATTGTTCAGAACATCAATGTGAGACTCAGTATTCATGGATCCATGCACTGCGACCAGTGGACCTAGTCCATACCACGAGAAGCATCCCCAGACCATGATACCGCTACCTCCAAACTTTACCGTTCGGACAACACACTCAGGTAATAAGCGTTCTCCAGGCATCCTCCATACCCAAACACGTCCATCAGAGTGGAATAGCGTGTAGCGTGACTCGTCGCTCCACAGACCGATTTCCAATGATCCACGGTCCAAGTTCGGTGTGCATTTGTTTTTGTTATCAACGGCTTGTGGGCTGCAGCTCTTCCGTGAAAATTCAAGGCATGCAGCTCTTGAAGTTTCGTAAAAACATTTAGAGGATTGCCTGTGGCTGCTCGCATCTCCAAACACAGATTTTTTAGGGTCTGACGGTGAGATGAGATAACCAGCCTTCTCAAGGTGCATCGGCTCCTGTCAGTCAATATTTTACACCTACCTGGTCATTTATTGGGCTTATTGTCACCTGTGGTCTTCCATTTCTTCAGGACATTGCCAATTGTTGACCTGGGAATGTTTAATTGTTGCGCAATAGTACATACAGATATTTCCCCAAAATAACAGCCAACTAGCCTTCCCTTCTGAAACTGTTAGCTCCTTCCATGTACTCATCGTTTAGTGTACAAGTTCGAAAGGACTTCAGAAGCGAACCGCTGATCACTTTTATAGGCCAAACTATTTGCATATTTCGTAGTCACACCCATTTTTCTGCAATCAGAGGTGTGTTCCATGACTTCTGGTAGGAAAATGTATATTCATGTGTATTAATGATGTTAATACACGTATGAAAATAGTGCCAAGATATTTTATTTAAATGACCCTATTCAAAAAATTATGAAATTAGTTGAAAAATCAAAGGCGTCGCTAGGTGCTTAAAAGATTCGAGGCTTGGGCCCGCCGGAGAAAGAATTTCCGGCGTTTCAGTATGATATCGATCATGATTTTCTATTCTGATTTTTCAAGACACCAACTGTCAAACAGAATCGGGGCACGGGGCATGCCAATGACTAGTGACACCCCTGGTTGAAATGACTTTATCAAAATTATTAAAAATTAAACTTTTTTTTATTGTTTAAATTACCTTTATTGTCTGTGTAATTTGAACTTTTACTACCATAATGGAACTGAAATGTTAAATTCAGGAGTTGGATTTTTTACTCACCAACCTCAATGGTAAGACCTTATTTATTTTCTTCTGAAAGAAATCACCTTCCTACAACTGTCTGCAGACCGTAAAGGGTGATACAGATGTGGGATGTTGTGAGCTTGAGCACCCACATCCTGCTCTCTTATTTTATTTTATATTTTTTTCTTTATATGTGAAGCTTGACGAAAGGAGGTTAAGATTGATGTATCCCCGCAGCTATGTGAGTCACCTCTAAAGACCAAGACACATTTTACATTTTCCTGGTAACTTATTTTGTTTTGATTATGCAGCGTTACGTTTTCATTAAAGCGTATTTTGAATTACAGATATGTTCTATTTCACCATGCGTTTGGTTTTGCTGTTTTTAACGCAGTCCTTCCTTTTAATGTAAATATTGATTTAAATGGATACATAATGTTTGTTAACGTTATATATAACGATTCATCTGTGATACGTAACGAATTATGCGAGTTTTTCATGAAGTGGCAGCAAAATCTGATTTCTTGGTTTTATATGTGTTTCACCATCCGTGCGCAATGAACTCTCGTTGAATTGAATTAGTGGCTTGAAATAAAACTAATATTGGCTTTACAATGACTCTTTACACTTTTACTTTCTGACCTTACATGGCAACCATAACTACCATGGTTTGTTTGTTTGTTTTGAATTTCGCGCAAAGCTACACGAGGACTATCTACGCTAGCCGTCCCTAATTTAGCAGTGTAAGACTAGAGGAAAAGCAGCTAGTCATCACCACCCACCGCCAACTCTTGGGCTACTCTTTTACCAACGAATAGTGGGATTGACCGTCACATTGTAACGCCCCCACGCCTGAAAGGGCGAGCATGTTTGGTGTGACGAGGATTCGAACCCGAGACTCTCAGATTGCGAGTCAAGTACCCTAACCACCTGGCCATGCCGGGCCACCTACCAGGTACTGCATCCGAAAATAAAATAATTACACTTGCTGGTAAACAATTAAAGTCTACGGGAGTCACTAACAAACACTTTTCCGACTTGAGCACGTGCAGATATCACGTGACTAATTCAGTTGTCCCTTGCATGGCTGCCAGACGTATGGAAGTTATGGTTTGTTCTTTATTAGTTTGAATCATAAGCTAATTAAGATCTCTGGTTTGTATAATAATATGCTACATATTATACTCTACATTAATATAAAAATGCACCAAAACTCTCCTGATTGGTATTATTATTCCATGATGAATAAATTGGAAATAGAATCATTTGGGCTGCCCAAAATCTATAGACAATTTGAATAATACGGCCTCAAATTGTCAGGTGTTCATAAATCTGCTAAATTTCCTATCAACTATGAGATATCAGTGTATTTTAATCAATCTAACACTGAAAAACCAAGGGATTTCTCTAGGCATGATATTTCTGATGATATACTAATAGTTGATGTCAAGCATAACAAAAAACATTTTAATGAGCTTTCATCTTATGGGGATAGCTAAATTCTGGGTAAACTGTTTGTTAATCTGGTGCCTCCTGAATCCGGCGCCCGGTAGCAAATGTCCTATCCTGTACACCCCACCCTCCCTCATTAAGCCAATGTAGCTTTATCTTAAAATAGTTTGCTCGTAGACGTCTTTGTACTGTTGTTAATTGTCTGTGAATTCCAAAGACAAAAGTGGCATTACAATTTTATATGAATTTTATCAATTAATAAATATTTTGAACGTCTAGAAAGGGACTAAAATATTAAACGTATATATATATATATAATATTATTTTGTATTTTAATCAAATTAAAATCCCACCCTTGTAACCTTGGTTTTATAAAAGGTTCATATTTTCTTCATGAAAGACATCTATAATAATTGCGTATTTTAAGGTAATCAGACCAGTCTAGGTTGAATGCCAGAACTAGATATGTCTATACACACACACACACGCATTAACCTTGTAATTAACCTTGACCTCATATGTCACGTCTTAATATTGAAGCTGTAATTGAGTGTGTTTCAGCTGAGAGGTTCTCTAGATATTGTCTAAAATATTTTCCTCAGAGCTACTCGAGGGCTACCTGTACTAGTTGTCGTTGATTTAGAAGTGGTAAACTAGAAGGAAGGCAGCTAGTGAGCACCATCCACTACCAACTCTTGGGCTACTCTAATCGAATAGAGCGAGTGGCCGTCACATTATAACGCCATCCACGGCTGAAAGGGCGAGCATGTTCGTTGATGGGATTCGAAACCGTGATCCGCAAATTGCCAGTCTAGCGTCATAAATCCCAGGCCATGACAGGCCCCAGGAAAGAAGGACACGAGCTTTGCCATGGAAAACACGGGAAAACGTAACGCTGCTAGTGGTTTAGCAAGATATAACCACCTAAAACAGGAAAAACCAGAATCAAAAATAATGAACAGGGCAAATGAATTCTTCTGGAGAGTAGCTTTTGGTATAGTTTACTATACAATCCTTTCTCGAGAAATCTCCGTGTGATAGCAAGTTTAAACACAGTAACGGGTCAGGAGTATTTTAAACTATATGTTATACTCTGTTCTTACGTATCAATTACTGCCTCTTCAAAAGAAGGCAGTGTAACAAACTTATATGTATATATATTAGTATTGTTTGCTTATTAGTTTTTCACTTATGGCCCATAGCTTCATCTGTACACTACTGATTAGGATCAAGTTAAGAAAGAAGATTCAAAATTGTGAATAAGAATATAATTTGTGTTGTTTTACTCGTTATAGTATGTTAAAAGTTTCTCAACTTGATATTCTGTACTTCGCACAAAAACGCTTAATCCATTGAATAACCTTTATAATTCAAAATTTAATCTTAAAATTATAGGTAGGATTTTTTATTAATAACTTTCTTTTTAATTAAGTTATATTTTGTAGTAATTACGTAGCTAAAAAAGAGAATAATTCATTTCTAACCATAGAACTTTGTCATTAAAAATGGGAAGAGTTTGTTACAAATATTCAATAATTCACAGGCTTCAAAAATTATAGTAAATTTAGCTTTTGAGTACTTACTCAAGGATTTCGAACTTTGTTAAATATATCTTCGAATCAGTTTATTATTCACAGGTTGGTTTATACCTCTTTATATAAAAATAATTCCTAAAATTCTCATAAATGATTTTCTGTCTAAGTATATCATAGAATATGTGAAAGCATTGACTTTTGTGAATGGAATCATCAAATATTTACCTTAAAAAGTACGAACATTTAAAGCACTAATTTCTTCCACTACCTTAGATATCTAGAACTTGTTTTTATCTTTGTGTATAGAGGGGCATATTCAACTGTATATATACGTGCGTATAAAACGTCACTTATGTTTGAATAGGAATTATTATGAGCACAAAAATTATATCTATGTGTGTGTGTGTGTAGATTTGTTTCCAAACATTACACAGTTCTATAATCGTTGCATAAAATGTATAGATAAAGGAAAACAGAAAAGAGAGTTAACATCCTTAAGACCATCGCATGTAATCACGCGATGATTTTAACTTTCTGCGTTACACACGCTTTATGGTGGATATAGATAAGTAAGCATAAAAGAAACCGAAGTTGTAATTGACATGTAAAGTCAGCAAATAAGCAAAATGTTTACTAGATTTAGAGAAACAAAAAATAGGAATAACGAGAGAAAAGAAATAACATAACAAAGTTAAGAGCTAAATATACATGCTCTGCAGCAGACGACAATCTAAAGAAAGTTAAATTTGGCTGATACACGCACGAAGCCAAATTACATTCACGTTTCACCACAAATAAACGAGTGTATGTACTTTCTTGAGCAATTGATTGAACGTTCTTCGTAACACTAACATCATTGACAAGGGCCACAAACATCCTATTAGCATGAATTTATCATTTAGAAACACTAACCGGGAGAGTTACTTTTCTAATGTCAGTGTTCCAGTTACTACAGATACGATCTACTTTTCTAATGTCAGTGTTCCAGTTACTACAGATACGATCTATATTTCTAATGTCAGTGTTCCAGTTACTATAGATACGATCTACTTTTCTAATGTCAGTGTTCCAGTTACTACAGATACGATCTACTTTTCTAATGTCAATGTTCCAGTTACTACAGATACGATCTACTTTTCTAATGTCAGTGTTCCAGTTACTACAGATACGATCTACTTTTCTAATGTCAGTGTTCCAGTTACTACAGATACGATCTATATTTCTAATGTCAGTGTTCCAGTTACTACAGATACGATCTACTTTTCTAATGTCAATGTTCCAGTTACTACAGATACGATCTACTTTTCTAATGTCAGTGTTCCAGTTACTACAGATACGATCTACTTTAAAGAAAAACATTTTAAATCTAAGTGGAATTTGTAAAATCATAACTTTTCCCATTTACGGATGATGACAGGAATTTATATTATTGCAATTTTGACAAGGAGAATTTGTTAAATTGTTACCTTGGCCTCGAGGCTAGAAAACTTAAAATTCATCATCTATATATACAAGGAAATTCTCAATTTTACACAGATATATATATGTGTACATCTATATTAACTGATTTTTGAAAATTTTGTCAAAGCATTTCGAAATGTTGCATGTAGGCTATTGATACCACACAGAATATGAAGGAAGAAAATAACACTTCTTTAAAAAAAAACAGTGACGATAAGCATTTTTCTTATTTTATCTTGTCACCAAATGTGCATTTCTATACTTGAGAGCACCTTCTTTACTTCAATCTCCCAAATGGAGCCGCTACCTTTCTGGAGATCCCTGGCCTATGTTTAAACATCATGGTAAATCTGTATGATGCCTGAAATGAACAAAACGTTCATGGAACAGTTGAATGGTGAGATCGAACCAAACGAAGTGTGGCGAATATTGACATTTTAATGGAGAAACACCTTACCCAATAGCGTAACTGCCCCCTTACCTTTTGGTCAGTTTTGAAAAAGTAATCTCAAGTCACATTATCTATTTTTTATGCTTTTCTGGATTAATTCAAATATTATCATCGTTCCAAGAATGATATAATAAAAACTATTGTTGTCAATTAAAGTATTTTGTTTAGTGTTACATATTTATACGCACAAATATTTGCAAAGTGTGTCTCTCTTTAAAAAATGTGCATCTGCAAGTGATGAAATGGAATTAACATATATATATTGTTACGACAGCGGAAGTCACGTCACGCTGGTAACATGTGATGAGTATCTAGAAGTTCCAGAAGGCTCGAGACGCCCTCTATTTTGTATATATAAGACTGGCAAATAAAGCGGGGGAGATAATTGAATAGCAGACAGGAAGATAGAGACAGATAATCGAGCCAAGCCGTAAGTAAAGTGTGTAAATTGTTGTGAATTATAGCGTGTGTTTAATTTAAGTGACCGTGGAAATTAAGTGTATTGCAAAGTTGTATTGAGAAAGAACTAGTTTTATTTTAAGAAAGGATTTGTATCGCTGAAGTTTCTCGGGAACAATTTCTACGGGAAATTAACAAACGAACAGAGACGTAACAATATATATGTGCTCTTAAAGTGGACCAGTTAAACCTAGAACCCTAGTATGACCAGTTACAATTTTTGTGAAGGACCGGTTAGAAATTTTTAAAATTTCATACTCATATATATATATATGTGTGTGTGTGTGTACGTGAATGTTAAGCAGAAGCTGCACGAGTTAATCACATAACGCATACAGCATTATGTTTTAGTAGAGTTTTAGCAGATTTTCTTCTACAACTTTATTTTTCTGTTTTGTGATAAAAAAATGCAAGCTAAAACTTAATTTTATAGCACATTTACTTAAAATGAAAATTAGTAGTGTCACAGAAATCAGTTTATAGGAAATATAATTGTGATTAGTTTAGTTGCACAGTAAAAATGAAATTTTATTTTTCTTGAAAACAGAAGTGTTCTATTATTTTACAAGTTGAGGTACCCATCCTTCGTCCGGGTTATGAATTTAAAAATAATGTGGGGGTGATTGCTATGATAAATAATATAAAATTCCTAACTTTCATTCAACTTATTTATTACATAACATATTGTTTATTACCTCGCCAAAAGTTTTCTATAAGCTTCAAGAT
>NW_013667071.1:22656-26933 GCF_000517525.1 Limulus polyphemus
CAAGATCACAATATATATATATACTGTATATATACTTAAAACATGATATACACGATCTACAGGGGACTTTGTAGGAAGAGGTAGCCGAAAAAGTAGTAGCGGTAGGGGTCCTTTCTGTTACCTGCTTTCAATACCCAACTCTTAATGTCCTTCCACAGTATTTCACATGATTAATTAATTGACGGCCGTAGAGGTGTCTTGCGGGCCGAAGTTGAAAGGTCACGGGTCAAAATAGGAAGTAGGTATAAGTATAACTGAGAAACGGCTCTTCACATCAGCCTTATGGTGGATGTTGGAGTAGAGATTTCAGCTGAGTTTATGTATTATTGCAATAGTGGCGGCCATTTTTTTCATTGCATTCCTCCGTAGAGAGAGCTAGCGCACTCTCTGAGATATACAAGACGTTTGTATGGCCTCCATCCCACATGTTGTGTAATAGAAAATTTAATCTTTTTGTGTGTGTGTGTGTGTGTGTTAGGACGTGGCGCCATCTATGTATGTAGTTAACGTTAACTTACGTGAAAAGTAAATGTTCAATAACAGCAATAATGGGGTGGAGAGGGCTGTTAACCATCCATCAACATGCCCTTTTTTTCCCAAACTATCATCCCACAAAGTTTAGTTGAGATTAGCCCAGGAGTAATTAGACAAGGGATAAAAATGTCGCTTGAAAATAAAAAACAAGCGAGAAAATGTGAATTCAGATCAATTTTATATTATGAATAAACACATTATTTTAATAAAAATTTAAATTACCAGTTTTCTTAAAATTGGAGTCCTACTTTTTCATTCCATAAATATTTATTCATTTGTGTTTTAAAAAGTGTGCACAGCAGCGAGTGTTCTACGTTAAACATATATAGCATAAAAGTGTGATAATTTAATATTAATGTGATAAATTAGCACAATCCAATGAAACCAATAACAATGGGCTGAATTCCTAGTCCACATTTGCTTGTAGAATCTGACAAGTTTTTCTACCCATGTGCATCGCTAGCAAACATTTGTTATTTGTTTGATTCAAAATATCCAATTATGAAACAACTGTATTTCTACTCAGAATGAATAAATTTATGACTTATAAGAAACTGTCATCTGAGATACTTCCTTAAAGCCCAAGTGGATCATCGGTACGATTGAGGGCCTAAAACACCAATAATCGGGTTTGGATACTTTAAGAAAATAGTTCCTTCAACGTAAAACATAACACCTTTATTACTTAATATCGAAAACTCCATTGCTGTTGTCGTGTTATAAAATGGTTATTTTTTATTTTGCTTCATTTGAGATACTGTTATATAACCAAATTTTAATTCACTGTTTGGTTTAAGTTTTTTTTCTTTTAATGAAAAATCTATTGAATGATCATTGACAAATGAAGTACTAATATTGACGTAAAGTTTGCCAATGTGGAGTTTTATCTTGGGAATAAAGCGCAATTAAATTTCTTCGAAAGTATTGTTATGACAGCGGAAGTCACGTGACGCTGGTAACACGTCATGAGTTTCTAGAAGGATCATTACTGTTCCTGGCAGCTCTAGGCGCCCTCTATTTTAGTACATAAGCCCGGCAAATAAAGCGGAGATATAATTGCAGACAGCAGATTGAAGAGAGATATAGAGACAGATAATTGAGTCAAGCAGCGATAGTGACCGTAAGTAAAGTACGTGAATCGTTGTGAATTATAGAGTGTGTTAAGTTAAAGTGACTGTGGAAATTAAGTGTATTGCAAAGTTGTATTGAGAAAGAATAAACTAGTTTTATTTAAGAAATGACTTGTATCGCTGAAGTTCCTTGGGAAGAATTTATACCGGAAATTAACAAACGACCAGAGTCGTAACAGTATTTTTGACAAGATTTGATAAACCTTGGTTTTGAATTATATGTTGTAATTTTCAAAGTTTTTCTTAAAATATATAAAACATCTGATCTAAAAACCTTCTAGTCTTTCCTAGGATTGTTTTAAAATTCAAAATGTTTTCATATTAATTTCATGCTTCATCTTATGGTCTCCTTGAACCGTTTACCAGTTTTTCTATAATTGTCGTTTAGTGAAAAAAAAAGAACGTTACTTCAGTTTGTAGTCACATAAGAAGAAAATGTACTCAGAATGGAATTATTCTTTATTTTATCATTCTATAATTGTTTTTTTTAAATCATTTCACTGCGTTTTTCTTAAAATATATATCAAATGCCAAACTGAAGTGGACTTAAGATTTATAGGTCATTTTGTGCACCTGAAATGATATACTAAATTTATGCATCAAATACAGACAGAAAATTTGCATTAGCTTTTAATTGAAGATATTGTAATAACTACATTCAAATGGGCCTCGTTCTTAAACAATAACATGAATCAGCGGCTTCTATCGTACGGAACTTTGATGTATTGGCACTCTAAAAACCACATTTAAAGTTAATAACATGAATGAAACATGCGTCAGTCACATGAAACAGCAGCGGTCTTAACCTTTGACTTGGGACGTTGCACTTTTTATTATCCCTACCTGAACATTTTCTTTGTTATCAGTCAACCAATATTCTGTACGCAGATCACGACGTTCGTGCTTGAAAAACACAATGCATTTGATATTCCTTGAACAGTTACTCATTCTGTTATAGGAAATAATAAATAATGTGCTCCGTGATTATTTAAGTCAAAAAACAGAACAAGCTGGTTAATTAGTAAGGTTTCAAATCAAACCTGGAATGTGTAAAATTGGGAATACAATTAAATGGATGTAAATATATAACAAAAAATAGTTACAATCTAACAAAGTGCCCCCAGTGGCACAGAGGTATATCTGCGGACTTAGGACGCTAGAATCCGAGTTTCGATACCTGTGGTGGGCAGAGTACAGATAGCCCATTGTGTAGCGTTGTGAATAATTACAAACAAACATCTAACAAAGCCCAACAGTAGCATTCTTACGTAATCAGCTGTTGGTTTGTAAACATGGGTCATGACAACGTAACGTAATGACAGTTTGATTTGTTTTGAATTTTGCGCAAAGCTAAACGAGGTCTATCTGCGCTAGCCGTCCCTAATTTAGCAGTGAAAGACTAGAGGGAAGACAACTAGTCATCACCATCCACCACCAACTCTTAGGCTACTCTTTTACCAACTAATAGTAAAATTTATCGTTACATTATAACGCCCCAATGGCATGTTTAGTGGGACGGAGATTCGAACCGTCCATCCTCAGATTGCGAGTCAAGCGCCATAACCACCTGGCGGTAACGACAGTTAATATCAAAATTATGTCTGTTACGTCTCTGGTCGTTAGTTAATTTCCCGTATAATTTCTTGCCGATGAAACGTTATCGACACAAGTCCTTTCTTAAATAATACTAGTTTATTCTTTCTCATTACAACTTTGAAATTCACTTAATTTCCACGGTCACGCTATAACAAACGCTATAATTCACAACGAACGACTCACGTGCTCGACTCAGTTGTCAGTCTCTCTCTGTCTGCAGTTCAATTACATTGTTGCCGTCACTTCTTGGTGGTCTTATATACAAGAATACCGCATATCTAGTAAACACTCGAGATTTCACGAAGGGATACGAACGTTCTAGAAGCACATGACGTGGCACCAGAGTCACGTGACTTCCGCTGTCGTAACACTGCCCCTTCCTTAGTATTGTTCGTCCCGAACAATAGCCACTTACATTAAACAATTAACGATAACTTAATTAAATGTACAGAATTTACAAACACAAAATTAAAATTCAACAAAGCCTCTTAATTTTACGGGACGTATCTTCTTTCGTACTGGTCTCCGTCCCGTTGATTTCTGCTTCATGTGAGGTTCATCTGCTTCATCAGGAAACGTCCTATCATTGGTAACAGTCACATCAGTGGTAGTAACTTCATCAAAAGCTTCACTATTTCCCTTCTCAAAACCGAGTAGAGTTTCTTCTTCGACAGTAGCTTTTTTAGGTGACACGTCTTCAGCAGCGTCATTTGTTCCATTGTTCATTCATCCCAACTGAAATATCCTGGACCGTGATAACGCCAAAGCCTGTTGGCATGCACGACCTTTGGCTCACCTCGCCGACCACATTTATCCGAAAAGTCACGTCTGAGAAACGATCAACTATGTCATATGGGCCTTCCCATGGAGAATACAACTTAGGAGACTTCCCTTTCGTCTTCATGGGATTATACAACCACATCTTGTCTCCTGGTACAAAGATGACGTCAGTAGATCTCTTATCATAACATAGATTCATCGAATCAGCAGACGTTTTCAGCAGAAGTTACTGCCTTG
>NW_013667071.1:27908-32751 GCF_000517525.1 Limulus polyphemus
CCGAGACATTTCCTCATCAAAAGTTGTTGCAAATACAATGACATCGTCATTGTATACACTAGGGCTATCCTCCATTGTAGGCCTTTCAATACTCTTTCTATCAGCCTCTCAAATGCTGCTGGAGCATTACTAAGGCCCGAAAGGCATCACACGATATTGCCAGAGACCTTGACCATAACTAAATGCAGTCTTATGTTTATCTGCTTCAGCCATTTTCACTTGACCAGGGACTATCTGATTTCTCGACTATTCCTTCCTTAATTAGACCATCCATGACCTTCTCTATCTCTTGCCGCTTTGCTGGAGCTATTCTCCTCGGAGGGATCTTTATTGGACGGTGATTGCCTGTGTTTATTCTGTGCTATCTGCAATTCAATTCCGATTGTTGTCGTCACATCTTGGCGGTCTTATATACAAGAATACCGCATATCTAGTAAACACTCGAGACTTCACGAAGGGACACGAACGTTCTAGAAGCACATGACATGTTACCAGCGTCACGTAACTTTCGCTATCGTAACATGTTTTTAGAAAAATCACTGATCGAAGAGATTGGGGAAAGTGTGGAATATTACCCTTGCAAACGTGTTGGAAGCGCAATACGGAGCGGTTTTAAGATAGAATCTCAGTCATCTTGTTTGATTGAAAGACCTAAACAACAAAAAACATTATCTTAATTCTGTATGCGATTGCCCTTCATACTGAATTTCAAGTTCAAAACTGAAGTTAGCACCGTAACTCCCAGGCATGCACATTAATTAAGGGTTTGACGAAATAAATTATAACGATTGCATAAATGAGTGATTTCAACACACAGATAAGCTTGCCAAACCCTCCAGGATTTGCCGGGACTCTCCTGGTCTGTTTGATAGATCTTCCGGATTCTAAAAAAAAGTATTAAGAAAACAGAACAGTGCTTCTTCAAATTTTTGCTGTTTGAAAATATAAAAAAAAACACTTTAGTGTCATTCGGCGAACGTGCAGCTTCCGTTACCGTATTGAATTACGTAACGCACGAGCTGCTCGCGAGCATACTTCTTGGAGCCCCCAGTGGCACAGTGGTATGTCTTCGCGGACTTACAACACTAGAAGTCTGAGAAATCATGTATTAGAGGTGAAATCCACTTCCTTTTCCTTCTGTAGTTTTTATTATTATTATTTCTTAGACTTACATTTCTTTCACCATCTTGACATTACGATCAGTTTCTTGGAGTCTATTATACATTTTTCTCCATTCCAACTTTTCAAATCTGAAACATTCGCTTTATAAATTACCTTCCTTGAACATAAAACTTTTCATAAACGAAGGATCTGGAATGCTTTGTTATTTAGTTTTGGGTTAATATTATTTTTGTAAAATCATGAATATAGAGGTCTGGCATGGCGCTCGACTCGCAATCTGTGAGTCGCGGGTTTGAATCCCCGTCACCTTTCGGCCGTAGGAGCTTTGTAAGGTGATGGTCAATCCCAATATTCGTTGTTAACAGAGTAGTCCAACAGTTGGTGGTGGGTGGTGATGACTAGTTGTCTTCCCTTTAGTCTATCACTGCTAAATTAGGGACGACTAGCGCAGATAGCCCTCGTATAGCTTTGCGCGAATTCAAAACAAACAAACTTACCCTACCCGATACAACATAAAGGAAGAATCACAGTCGTCTTGTTTCGGCGACTTTATCGCCCTTGAATTTTCGATATATATCGATATATTTTCTAAAAAATATAAACATATAAAAATCCGATATCGCCCATCACTAAAGCCTACTCAAAACGTAGTCGGACAGTTTTAGCTTCTGCACTTTATGTATGCAAGCGGGTGGGTGGTGGAACTCGTGTGTAGGTGTGTTTTTATTTAAGACTGCGTGAAAATGTGATAAGTATTTTGATTTAAACTCACGTTGGTTAAACATTTTAAGTTTTACTTGTACAAATCTAGAATAATCATTTTTGTTTTTCTACAAATCATTCTTATGTCTCCCCCTCCTTGTATAGCAGATGTTAAAAGACTAGCATTCAAAGTGGTGGTAAAATATCACAGATAGTTAGACTTTGTATTATAGAAGAGCGTCTGAACATCTACTTAGTGATCAAGCTCAGAATATATTAAACTGCGATCATATAAAGACATTTTTTTTATTCTAACATAAGCTATAAACTCGTTATTATTTTCCTTTCAGAAACGTTGTATTTGATGATAATTTATTAATATAACTATTGACTTAAGATTACTATATTAATTTTAATCTTAAATTACATAATGTCTTAAGCACAGAGCAAGTAATTAACGCTGGTGTTTTTTCGTGTTATTACTAGAGGCGTGCAAAAAAGTAAATTTGTATAAGATATAGTAATAGGGAGAATAAAGTATATCAAAATAAACACATGCAAAGAAATTGTCTGTTTTCCATCAGTAATGATCGAGATATCATAAAAAGTCTGACATTCCAACTAACAATTACTTTTTCTCAAAGTAAACTTCATTTTAGATGTTTATGGCAAAATTTTGTTATGAAGAAAATAATGAAAAATTTATATTTTGGTAATAAAATCTTCAAAGTATCTACTAAAATAAATTTAGAAATGAAGTGTTTTATTCATATATTATAAAAATTGTATATTGATTTTTCAATACACCTATATTTTGGTGTTTTCTATTAATAGAAGGAGAGTTCTAATTCAACGTATTAATAAATATATTTCTGTTAGTAAATTGTTATGTAAGGCGTTCTGAATATTTTAAGAATTTTTATTTGTTTTGTTAAACTATGAGACCATTCACAACCATTATTATAACATGTTTGTGATTTTCAGCGACACGCTTGTAAAGGTCATATGTAGTTTTTTGTTTGTTTTTTATAGAGCATTACAAACACGTATGATGATTGAACTTAAATTCCACTTCCATAAGCTTCCGCCCGAGGTTACACAACTGCATTCGATCTTCAAAACACTGACACAATTTGACTTAGTTCCCCATAGCAACAACGCACGCCCGGTCGCAGTGCGTCTCGCTGCGTCCAATCATTCGCGGGAAATTTATAGTATGTGCTTGCAGACAGTGTTTTCCCTCGTGAGTGTGCTCTATTCTTTTTCATGCGGTGGAGTTTAGACTTTCAGGCAAATTTCATGCGAAAAGGTAATAATATACATAGTGTATGTTGCTGTATGTTAAGCAGAGCGTGGCTTGCTTTGTTGAATTTGTAGACCTAACGCTCTGCGCCTCAAACAACAAGACTTCTAATAACACTGAGAGTTTTGATTTTGCAATTAAAATCTTATCATATTGTGTTATGGTTGCAGGCAGCATATATTTTTTTAAGACTGATAAAAGCTGGTAAAAAATCTAAATATATATCTGTGCATTCTGCTAAAGATAATAGTTGTATATATATATAATGAAGTTTATTACAATTTGAACATCCAGTTTGGTCTTAAGTCATTTTCTTTCATTATCAGTACACAATCATATGAAGGTATTAATTGTTAGCGTTTCCATGACGATAGGTTATGTTCATACTAAAATTACTCCACTGTTATTTTACTTTTATATATAGGGTATTCGTTCATACTTTCTTTGGATTTCTGTAACAATTTTGAAGTCGTTTTGATGTGATTAAAGGATTCTTATGATGAAGTAACGGTAAAAAGCTGAATTCGAGTAAGTGTAACATTTTTTTTTTATATTTGAATAGTCGAGATTTAATAACCAAAGTACAACGTTCAAACTTGCAAAAAATCTGAATTTTTAAAAGAACTTGATCAGAAAAGCTCGTCTGCCCTTTTCTTATTTTTTTTTATTGTTTTTAACAAAGGCATGTGTTTTTCATACTAGTGAATATATATGATTAGTTTAGCAGATATAAAAGTAATATAGGTCAGTTTTCATAACGCTGCTACTTAACAGACCAGTGAGAGAAAGTGCTAAGGTGTAGGATTTCTTCACAACCTCATTAAAATTTGGACTTTTCAACTGGTAAATTTAAGTAGAAGTGTGTTCTGGTATCGTCATATAATACCTTGCGTCTATTTCACTAAATACAAAGTTTATAACAATAGATGTTAAACCAAACAATACTTTTACTTCAAAACCGCTTCTTCCCATTTACTTGGGAATAATAAAAAAAAGAGAAAACCAGTACATATATTTCTAAGTTATAGGTCAATACAGTTTCAACATTTTTAAATATTCCAAGACTAGAAATATAACTATAAAATATGGTAATAGTTTTTGGAATACTTGCAAAATTTGCGACGATAGATAGATAGACTGATATTTTTCATTTTTTTCCCCTTTAGTTCAGTTAAGTCTACTTTAACAGGTTAATATTTATCTTTTGGATGCGGGAAAGAGAAGTTCAACACAAACATTAATATATGATATTTTATTTGTTTGCAAAGCCACAATGGGCTATCTATGCTGTCCCCGCAACGGGCATCGAAATCCGGTTTTGGTGTTATAAGCCTTCAGACTTACCGCTGAGCAACTGGGAAGCTATAATATTTTCTTATCGTGGTATAAAAATACACAAGAAAAGATTTATCCTATAGGAGTCTAACTGTTTTGTTTGGTTTTTATCACATGGGTCGAGCGTGGCCTTGTGATTAGCGTGCACGGATTGTACAGGTACAGGTTCAATAAGCAGTGGCATAAGCATAAGTATGTCCTCCGAAACTGCAGGGGGGTAGCCAAAAGGGGGGCCCATGTCAGCCGAAATTGTAAGTACAATTATAGGGAAATAAATGTAGGGGCCCAGTTACTTTTATGCATGGGGGGGGGGGCATCTTTTGTACTTATGGTACTGTCAGTAAGACCTTTTTTATTATAGCTATATTTGCAACTATGTGG
>NW_013667071.1:33353-39297 GCF_000517525.1 Limulus polyphemus
AAAGTGTGTGTTTTGTTATCGAGATTGCATACGCATTGACTGTGGAAATTCTGTGTATTACAAACTTTGTAACGAGAAAGAATAAACTAGTTTTAATTAAGAAAGGACTTGTATCGCAGAAGTTTCTCGGAAGGAATTTATACCGGAAATTAACAAACAAGCAGATACACAACAGTATGAAGTGGCTTTCGATGTCACGTGACGTGATTTTTGAGGGTGCACTTTTGACCTCGCTTTATTAATCAGGTAAGAGACACGGGCATCGACAGTTAATCTTCAACGTGAGTTAGTATTTTAACAATACAATATAGCGATTTCGCCAGACTACTTCACACTTGTATTACTCTGATTCTTAGATCAAACAAAATCGGTCAAATCTGTCGCAAGAAGCAGAAAGACTAGCGGTTTGTTTGTTTGCAATTAAGCACAAAGCTACACAAATGGGCTATCTGTGCTCTGCCCACCACGGGTATCGAAACCTGGATTCTAGCGTTGTAAGTCTGCAGATATACCGCTGTGCCACTGAATATGAATAGCAGGAAATAAGATATATAAGTTGTAACAGCTTGAAACTGGATTTCATTAAGAGTTGACTTCGTTTGTTTTCCTGAAGCGTAATTTTTTCAAAAGGACATATTTCCATAATGCTAAATTTGAGCATGACACTTAACAATTTTGATAAGTGGTTAACTACAATCAATTATAAGAATCATTGTGGGCCCTTTTTTTTCCGACCAGGCGAGAGTTCAGTTTTTATAACAATCCATTTGTTATAATTTGCACATAAGTATTCCTTGCTGCAAATTTATAATGTCCTTCAAACGTGCTCAAGGTGCGAAGTACAACCGCATTATAACAAAAACAAATAATTATAAATGTTCCTTAGTTTATGTTATATCTATTTAGCGTTGAATTCTACTAAAACGGTATCCTATATTGTAAGTTCTAGGCCAATGAATAACCTAATTCAACCTAATTGTATAACTTCTCAACAAACCAGATTCTTAGATTAGAAGAACCTGTTTGTTCTTAGATTGTAAGAACCTGTTTTTCAAACTTTGTATCTTCGACGGACGTGTTACGTTACGCAGACTCAAATGATATTGTCGTGGAGTTATTTTACCAGTATCAGGAATGTCTGGTTGATAAAATTATCAGTTTCTTGTTGGTGTTGATGTTATACAATGGACTATATGTGCTCTGCCCACCACGAAATTTTTAACGTTATAAAGAATATAAGCCCTGAGATTTATTGCTGAGCCATCTTACACCAGTTTGATATGTTTTTGTTGTTGTCGAGCGCAACCTGATACAATGGACTATCTGTGCCCTACCCACCGCGGGTCTCGAAATCCGATTATTATCATTATAAACCATCAGAATTACTCCTGAGCCACCTGAAGTCAGTTTCATATAATTTACATCTGTTTTACAAACATCATTATATTAGAAGACACGCTATATTTGAAGAGTAAGGAAAACATCATTAGTTTATATTGTTTTCACTCGTGAACTTTCAATATTGTTATAAGTACAAACGTGTGTTTTTAAGGAAAACATCGTTAGTTTATATTGTTTTCACTCGTGAAGTTTCAATATTGTTATAAGTACTAAATAAGTACAAACGTGTGTTTTTCTTTTTCTTTTTTAAATGAAAACCATATTACAGCCGCAGATAGTATTTGACTCACTTGAAAAACAGCCGGTTTGGAGAAGTGGCCTGTAAGATCATGAAATAAAACATATCACTTAGCCTTGAGGCAAGAATCTTCAAACTCAAGTATACTTTTGATTAGGTTCGTAGAGAATCTGAAACAAAGATCTGAGTATAACACTCTTCCCATTGAATAAAACCTGATAATTTTCAATAAAACAAAATTTCAAGCACTCTAATAAAAGCGATTGCATAAACTCTCTTCTTACCAGTCCAGAGAGCGGCCGAGTGGTTAGTGTTCCGGATTCTAGAACACAGGTTCCTTGGCTCATGTTCCTTTACTATTTAAAATAAAAATAAAAATTGCGCTCTACACTTTGGGGTCGAGAGTGCTTTATAATAGTGACGGTGAAATCCCATAATTCGGTCTAATAAGAGTTGCCCAAGAGTTGGCGGTGGGTTATGCCAAATAGCTGCCTTCCCTCTTCTAGTCCAGTGTTTCACAACCACCGATCCCCAGACCGGCACCACCCTTCACGAACCACCTTCCAGTCTATGGGATTTCACACAAACAAACAAATGACAGAATATTCATATGTAAATCGTAATGAGTTTTCGTTATGTTTGCATTTTAGTGGTCCGTAACAATTTAGGGAGGCAGCGAGCCAGTCCCTTGTTTCGAAAAGGTTGAGAAGCGCTGCTCTAGTCTATCACTTCAAAACTAGTGATGGCTAGCGCAGACAGTCCTCTTGTACCGAGCAAGAACTCTTCTTACAACACATTAGTACTGAATAAAGAAATCAACTGAAAGCTAATATACAGCTACAGCACCCCCACTTTTACATATTTGACTTATGTAGCAACTGTAAATTATTTTATTAATTTTCTAGGGGGCATGCCCCCAGGCCTCCCTAGATTGAGCTGCTTCTAGCAGCTTCTTATACTTTCTGTCTCTCATTGTCAAATCTGTATGTGTAGCCAAGCACCCACACTTTGAAACTCCTTCCTACACCACTGAGGGGCTACCATACTGTTTTGGTACTGCTGTCACTTGATAAATGTGTACAACAGAAACTGAAAAATAAAGTTTTATTTCATCTTACGTCAAAGGTCGTCCAATTACTCAAACAAGTAAAAAATACTTGAGTTCGCAAAACAACTAGCAACTGGAAAAAGCAACAAGCAAAGCAATGGTTTAATTTTCCTCTCTACTGCAAACTGCTATAGAAAGAACAATGATATATGATAAGTCTATATTGTTAGCTGCTATGAGTCACTTCATAATTTAAACAGACTTCCGAATAATAGTTAATGATACGTCTAGTTCAAGAACTTCTGAATTAAAACAGTCCTAGTTCTTTGTTCAAAAGGTAAAAAGTCTGAGCGCTTATGTTCATGGTCCATTTTATGAACCCGTATCTAACAGTTTAGTATCATTTCTGTTTAAAAGAAAGAATAAAGTTAATCATAGAACGCAAGTTTAGTTTTGAGAAGCATCATAGGAAAACCAAACTATCAAAATGAAAGTCGTCTCACCAAATCGACCCAAACCCTTACTTACGGATTTTCGTAAAAAATTAAGAGGAAAGAAAAAACCAATTACTTTTAACAACAACAATATTTTCTTACTTTTAACAACAACAACATTTTTCCCATGTAACAAACCGGACCCATTTTTAAGTTCATGTCTTTTAAACTACATAAGGTGTACTTTTCAATAATCAATACAATGACTTCTTTTCAAACTCAAATCTTTGTTGAGCCTCGCTAAACCCTGTTAAATTAAAGATAAACTTTTCTTATCTACTCTATCAATCAACTTAGATACTAGCTGAGCCTGGGATAATACCTATAACATCTATTCAAACGATAACATAAACTTAATTGAGCCTGTCCAAATCCTGCTGAAACATTCTCGACCCGATGTCTGGCCGTCCCTGTCTTGTCTGAATCATTTTGGATTAAAGAAACAACCTCCATGCTATGTGCTCTTCCCAACAACTTGAACATTTGCCAAACTTTAGCCCTCTTTGAACTAACATTGTTCATGGAAAGTTCTACCTTATAATCATCGGTGAATTTCAACAACGTGTATTCAAAGCATAATTAACATATAATCCAAAAATTAATTTCCACAGAACACCTGAAATTAGACGCACCTGATCTTTTTATTTATTTATTTGTGGCTCTTAATTGTTTTAGAGTTTCGTCGATATACGTGCTATACACTATACTTATTTCTCTGTTGTTGCGATTTTTTTTGTACAGAATACATGATCACAGTCTCTCTGAAAGTCAAAATATATAATATCCGCCAAAGCACTCTTATCAGATGAAAACAAAACAAAGGTGAAACTTTATCAAAAACTGTAACAAGTTAACGAAGCAAGAAAAGCAAGTGACTACTGGTAATTGGGTTCCAATTCTCAATCGCAGTGCGTTACAAGGTAACGTGGCGTGATGCTCACACAAACAATGGTGTTTATCGAATTTCTTGGCATAGTTCCAGATCAGGACGTGCAAACGACATCAGCTTTCGGTGTTTTTGTTTCAATTCAAATTCTTTTTAAAATTAGCAAAAGGATTACCACATGTTTGTTTGGCTTATTACTGTGAAAGAAAAAAATTCTGTACAGCTCTTTTCTTCAATAACATAGTACTAAACAGTACTGTAGATTGTCATAATAATTTAAAAATTAAACTGATTGTTTGTGTTCTTTTTTAATACTTCTGCGGTTAGTAACGCTTCTGCATATTATTAACACCCATAACCCCTCATGCATGTCGACATAGTTGCATTTAGGAAAGTATTCTATTGGTGTTTTTACAGTAATATTTTGCGGCTGTGTCAAATGTTTTACAAATTTCAGATTTAAGTTAAAACTTATTTTCAAAAACACACATTTAACCCAGTCAAAGATACGTGTATTACAAATTTACAATTATGAATCTTCCATGAAATTGTATTTTCAAACTAGAATAAAGTAAATTAATACTCTTAAGTTTTTGGTTTATTTTGTTTGAAGTTAAGCACAAAGCTACACAATGGGCTATCTGTGCTTTGCCAACCATGGGTATCGAAACCCGGTTTATAGGTCCGCAGACATGCCGCTGTTCCACTGGGTTATAAGTGCAATTTTAAAATTTTGTTTCTGGAATTCCGTGATATTACATCGGTAAATAATTACTTATGTTTGGCATGCGTATATTATTAAAAACAAAATAGAGTAATCTTAGTAAAAGGAAATAAAAATAACTGGTGATTTATGATAACAGTTTGAGGAAATGATAAAGTAAACCTATTCGTAGACATTGGTAGGATACAGTAAAACTTGAGGGCTCAATAACTTAGAGTTAAAGAGATATAGAAGAGAAAGAAAAAAATGTTAAAATTATATGTCCTGCAAATAATCATACTTTATACCGTATGACTCAAGAAATGTTTTGGATGGAAACCTGTAAGATTCCGAATTTTTAATAAAAGTTATAAGGTTTTGTAACAATGTATTTTTTTCAATTATATTAGTTTTACACTTTTAAATTCACAATATTGTTATCAATTGCACCTTCATAACAGTACCAAGTATATGGTTGTTTCTAGTATTGAAAAACAACGACTTTACTACTACTATCATCAGCTTCATAAGAACAACGATTATATTGTTACTACTTATATATTGAGGCTATTTCGTTACTACTTATCCTTATAGCAATAATGACTATATTGTTACAACTGATATCCTGCTAGTAAAAACAGTCATATTGTTTCTGATTATTTCCTGAGATTATTTTATCACTATTTATACCCCAATAGTAATAATTACTATATTATTACTATTTATATCCTAAAAGTAACAATTAATATTCCTCCACATTTATCTTGGTAATAACAAATGCCCAATTGGTCTTAATAAGGTACATAAAATTACAAGTATGTAAATAGATAACAACAGGGTGTTGTACTACAAAATATCAATACAAACGAAGCAGAGAATCTTAAAGAGCATTTCCTAAAATTTAAAACCATTAAGAAAAAAATAGTAAAATTCCCTATTTCGAATGAGACTATGTTCTTAATACAATATAGAAACCTATGTTTTCTCCAGACTAACGAATGAATAATATAAATAAAAATTATGTTTATATTGTTACGACAGCGGAAGTCACGTGACGTTGAGAGCATGCTTGGTGAATTTCTCGAATAATCGGGGAACTCCGCGAATGTTGGAGACGCCTCTTTGTTAGTATATAAACCTGGCAGAGAAAAGCCAGGGGATGATAAAGCAAACA
>NW_013667071.1:39318-41672 GCF_000517525.1 Limulus polyphemus
TGTGTACTAAAAGTTTGTATCGAGAAATAATAAACTGATCTAATCAAGAAAGGACTTGTATCGCTGAAGTTCCTCGGAAATAATTTCTAACGGAAATTAACAAACAAGCAGATACGTAACAATATCTTTTGAGCTACATATCATTATTAATAATCAAACTCAGTGAGAATCACCAGAAGACGCTAAAGTACACCAAGTTAAAATTATATACATGAGTGTGCCCATCAAAAAGAAATACAATGTAGATTATAGATAATATTAATACGTCTACGTTAACTAAACAAATAGTGAAAGGACGATGTCCAAACTATCTATCCCAGGAATCATCGAATCATTGTGAAGTATACAATCCACAGTAATATAACTAATAAGAACTAGATTACAACTCTGGATATTATGAAATATTCAAAAGTAACATTAGTAAATAGTGCATTTACTGATACTGATTTAATGGTTTCACTGACAAAAATACTCGTTACTTTTAATCTATCTAGAATGATTCTCACCGTGGAGCTGTTGATAAGAATCTCTATCTAATAAGGAAATCAACAGTGGCTATGACATGTGGAAATCACGTGACAGTATCCTGTTAATAAACAGGGTCTTCAAGGACAAGATTGCTTCATAAAGTACGATGACACTGATAAAAATAAAACGGAGCAATTTAGCAACTGATGTTTTAATGAACAGTATATTCTAGTTGTTGATTCTGTATTTCCAGATTTTTTAGAGAAAATGTCTTCTTTATAATTATAAGTTATCACACAAACAAGTTTAAGTTGCTTGTTTTTTTTTGTAGCGATCAATTAGAGAAAAGTGGATATTATTAATATAAGAAGAACCTTTAGGTGAACCAACCTTTTATTTTTCATGTTTGCTTTCCAAGAAACCTTATAGCCACCAAGAATTATGATTGAACGAGTTTCTTTTTCTCTCCTTCTTCCGTGGGCAGTGTCGGCTTTCTTTTTTTCCTTTCATAGAACATGCTGAACCAATCAATGCATAAGACTACTTTGAAATTTCTATGAAGATTAAATCCATGCAGTATAAAAGCCGAATTACAACGACTGACAATTCGTGTTATTAACTGTACTTTTAGTCACCTTTGTTATACTTGTAATACGTATAGTGCTTTACTTTTCTGTTTTATAGTTTTTAACACTTTGTGCTTTAATTTATTTGTGTTTATAACAATCAACGATCTGCTTATATCGTTCAAGGCATTGAGAGATTCATCCTATGAGGAAGAAAAAAATCAGTACTAAGCTTTGTGATTTAAATGGTTGATTTTATATAAAAAGATAATTATTGAATTTATTCTTCTTATATGTCATATCTATGTAACATTATTTAATTTACACTTCTTATCTGTTACTAATATGTAACATTATTTTATTTACTCTTCTTATCTGTCACTTATATGTAACATTATTTTATTTACTTTTCTTATCTGTCACTTATATGTAAGATTGTTTTATTTACTCTTTTTATCTGTCACCTAAATGTAACATTACTGTATTAACGCTTCTTATCTGTCACTTATATGTAACATTATTTTATTTACTCTTCTTGTCTGTCACTTATATGTAACATTATTTTATTTATTTTACATATAAGTGACAGATAAGAAGCAATTACTCTATTTACTCTTCTTATCTGTCACTTATATGTAACATTATTTTATCTACTCTTCTTATCTGTCACTTATATGTAATATTATTTTGTTTACTCTTCTTGTCTGTCACTTATATGTAACATTACTGTATTTAATCTTTTTATTTGTCACTTATATGTAACATGGTTTTGTTTACTCTTCTTATCTGTCACTTATATGTAACATTATTTTATTTACTCTTCTTATCTGTCACTTATATGTACAATTACTCCATTTACTCTTCTTGTCTGTCATTTATATGTAACATTATTTTATTTACTCTTCTTATCTGTCACTTATATATGTACCATTATTTTGTTTACTCTTCTTGTCTGTCACTTATATGTAACATTACTGTATTTAATCTTTTTATTTGTCACTTATATGTAACATTACTGTATTTAATCTTTTTATCTGTCACCTAAATGTAACATTACTGTATTTACTCTTCTTATCTGTCACTTATATGTAACATTATTTTATCTACTCTTCTTACCTGTCACTTATATGTAACATTATTTTATTTATTCTTCTTGTCTGTCACTTATATGTACAATTTCTCTATTTACTCTTCTTACCTGTCACTTATATGTAACATTATTTTATCTACTCTTCTTATCTGTCACTTATATGTAACATTACTGTATTTAATCTTTTTATCTGTCATTTATATGTAACATTATTTTATCTACTCTTCTTA